>NW_025320933.1:0-34431 GCF_019176455.1 Solea senegalensis | reverse complement strand
GTTACAGTTACAGAAAGTTTGCAGTAATAGGGAAGAAATTAGTCGAATTTGCGTTATTGTTGGGTATGACATATTGTGAATTCCTGGGAGGACTGTCAGGTGAGATTAATTGTTGATCCTGCACCTAGAGCTTCACTTCCTCCTGCACTGATGGGTGGTGATACAAGATTAATCAACATGGGGCCTACTACAAATCAAGATGACCACACTCAGAAAAGGAGAAGAACCCAAGGAAAGTCATGAGGGCGTTGTTAGACACCAGTCTTACCTTCCTAATGCTGTATTTCTGCTTCTCCTCTGCTGTGTCCTCCTCTCTTTATTCCTCCTCTTGTCATGCACAGGGACCGTTTTATTTAAATGGGATGCACAAAACAGGAGATGTGATTCTAGGTGGGATTTTTAAAGTTCACTTCTTTTCTGCTGATCCTGACCTGTCTTTTATCTCAGAGCCACAACAGCCTGACTGCTATAGGTAAGTGTGTAAGGGGGAAAAGAACAAAGCTGATGAAAAACAAGTTTTGATCATGAAATATGTGGAATGGTCCTTTTTATTCAGGTTAATTTATATTGTACTTTTCATCTTTTTTTTCATCTTTTTCATCAATTTTTATTTAACTCTGCTTCAGTTTCTGCTATTTATCAGACTTCAATGTTTTTGCAGAATCTGCATGTGTTACTATGGGATGTAGTTTAACACTTATGTCATATTGTTAGCTTTGATATTAGAGGATTCAAGCTGGCTCAGACCATGGCCTTTGCTATTGATGAGATCAACAGAAACTCCAACCTGCTGCCTAATGTGACACTGGGATACAGTCTGTATGATAACTGCCTTCAACTAGGAATTGGATTTCGTGCAGCACTGACCTTAGTCAGTGGTCAAGAAGAGCAAGTTATATTGGAGGAGAACTGTGTAGGAACTCCTCCAGTCCTAGGGATTGTGGGAGATTCTTCTTCTACACGTACTATTGCAATATCCACAGTCTTAGGTTTATACAGAGTGCCTCTGGTAAGTTTTTAAGTTGTTCAACTTCATTGTTATTGTGATTTAATTTAAAATTTGGCAAAGTTGTCAAGACTGAGTAATCAATCTTTTTGGTTTCTTTGCAGGTAAGTTATTTTGCCACATGCTCCTGCCTGAGTGACCGACAAAACTTTCCATCTTTCTTTAGGACGATCCCGAGTGATGATTTTCAGGTGAAAATGTATCTGTGAATTAAAAATGCATAAAATTAATCATGTACATGAGTGTATAATGGAATGAACTATGTCCAATATTTTATGTATCACCAGTCATGTTATGTGTCAGATATACAACACTTAAAGACAATGATTAAACATGAGTCTTTGATGAATCTGTTAAACAGAATGTCTAGTAAAGATGATTCCAACCTGTGCACTAATCCCTCTGCTCTGTGTCCACATAGGTGAATGCTATGATTCAGATTCTAAAACACTTTGGTTGGACTTGGGCAGGTCTAATTATCAGTGATGATGATTATGGAGTCCACGCTGCCCGATCCTTTCACTCTGATCTGGGTCCAGCTGGTGGAGGTTGTCTGGCATACACAGAGATTTTGCCCTGGGGTGATGACCCTGCTGAACTAAGCAGAATAGTGGATGTAATGAGGAAATCTACAGCTCGAGTGGTGATTGTGTTTGCACATAAGAGTCACATGATTAACCTCATGGAAGAGGTAGGTGTTGTTACATGATTTAATATTAATTGCATAGAGCTGCTTTGACTGTAAAACAAATATGAAAAATAAGCAGTATGAATTTATATACTTGTTATAATGTAATGTACAGGTGGTGAGGAAAAATGTGACAGGTCTGCAGTGGATGGCCAGTGAAGCCTGGACATCAGCTGCTGTGCTTCAAACTCCTCACCTCATGCCGTACCTGGGAGGAACACTGGGCATCGCCATCCGTCGAGGAGAAATGCCAGGGTTCAGGGACTTCCTGTTACAAATACGTCCTGACCGACATCACAACACTAGAACTGGAAACAATGTGGTAAGAATTTAAATGTTCAATCTGATTAAAAAAAAGAAATTAAATAGTGTCAGTGTAAAAAAACAACAATAATTGTTTTCAGGTGAATCAGTTTTGGGAACACACATTTCAGTGTAGATTTGCACCACCTCCAGCAGGTTGGGTGGAAGCTGGAGGAGAATTATGCACTGGACAGGAAATTATAGAGAATGTGGAGAATGAGTTCCTGGATGTTTCAAACCTCAGACCAGAGTATAATGTGTATAAGGCTGTGTATGCTCTGGCGTATGCTCTTGATGACATGCTGCAGTGTGAGCCAGGGAGAGGACCTTTCAGCAACAACACCTGTGCTCATTTACAAAGAATGGAGCCATGGCAGGTGAGATATCAGTTTACACTCAAGTCTTTTACTTTGACTTAATCCACTGTGTTTCTTTTAGAGTTGAGCAAAGTGTGTATTATTAATTGATTATGAGATTATGATAATTTCAATACAATTTAATAATTTTCTACACTTATGGAGAATAGATAATTGAGTGTATTGTATTCGAATGAAATATAAATACAATTTAACAGAATAGAATTATAGATGTTCCTCTTTGAACCGCCACCTTATCATGGAGGAGGAGTTTGAGTGCCCTAATGATCCAAGGAGCTATGTTGTCTGGGTCATTTTGCCCCTGGTAGGGTGTCCCTTGGCAACTTGGTCCTGGGTGAAGGGCCAGACAAAGAGCAGATAAGAAGACCCAACATGAACAGGACATCTGAGAGCCAGTGTACCTGGCTCAGAGGGCTACCGGGGTCCCACCCTGAAGCCAGGCCTGTGGTTGGAGCCCGAAACACCCTTGTTGTTACATGGGCTCACCCCCCTGCGGATCCACCAACTACAGGAGGAACATGAAGGGTCCTGTGTATTGTGGATCGGGTAGCAGACCAAGGCGGGAGCCTTGCTCAATAACTGGCAATCGGAACGTGGAACGTCACCTCTCTGGCAGGAAAGGAGCTAGAGCTTGTGAAAGACGTTGTGAAAGACCGACTAGATATAGTCAGCCTCAATTTGACTCATAGCATTGGCTCTGGAACCCAAGTCCTTGAGAGGGGTTTGACTCTCTTCTTTGCAGGAGTTGTGGTGGTACTGGAGAGGAGGGTCTGGTTAGTGGATGAACTCCGGATTGCGGAGGAGCAGTGTGGTGTTTCTTCTGGCCAGGGAAGCGTGGACCAGTTCTTTACCCTTGCTAGGGTGCTGGAGGGGGCATGGGAGTTTGTCCAACCTGTCCACATGTATTTTTTGGATCTGGGGAAGGCTTCTGAACGTGTCCATAGGGGCATCCTGCGGGGTGTGCTCTGGGAGTATACGGTGGATCGCCATTAAGGGCCATTCAGTCCCTGTGCCGAAGGAGTGCGAGTCTGCTTTGCGTAGCCGGCAGTAAGTCAGACCTGTTCCTGGTTAGGATGCCTCCTGGAAGCCTCCCTGGGGAGGTGTTTCAGGCATGTCCTTCCGGAAGGAGACCCCGGGGTAGACCCAGTACACAATGGGGATTATATCTCTCAGCTGGCCTGGGAACGCCTTGGAATTCCCCCAGAGGAGCTTGTAAAAGTGGCCAGGGAGAGGGCTGTCTGGGTTTCCTTGCAAGGGCTGCTGCCCCCGCAATCCAGATAAGCATAAGACAACGAAACGGAATGGAACAAATTATAGATGAGAGGATAATTAATTTACAGATGGGTAATAGGGCAATGTATTAGGTAATATTAGAAACAGTATAATTTGGGTAATGTGACTTAAAAAAAAAATATATATATATATATATACATATATACACACATGCTGTCTAGCTGATTTATATTTAAGTGGCACAATGAGCAGTCATCTTTCCAGTAATTACAGTCACTCATTTATCTGCTCAAACCACTTCCCACAAAACACTGCAAGTTCTGTGTCAGGCATGTAAGTGCAGCTCATACTGTATCAGGTGGTGTTTTTATCCAATTGCATCACACACAGGCAAGCTTAGTTCTTAGATTTTATTGCAATAAAAGGCAAAACCACATTTCAGGCTCTTGCCAGGCAACGGTGCCGTTTGGGGCAGGCAAGGGGGAAAGTCGAGATGTGCAAAGTCCAAAACCAAGGTAAACAATCCAACCAGGCAGAAAAATCCAAAAGAGGCCTGCATCAAAAAAACAAAGAGGTCACACAGGATAAGAAGTCAGGCATAAGAAGAGCAAAGAACAATCTGGCAGAGAGTTAATGAACTGTAGAAGTGTATATACTGGTGCTTGATGAGTGAGAGAGTAGTGGTACACAGGTGAGCTGAGTTGGCTGATGAGGTGAGCGTGGCTATCAGACAGGGAGGTGTGAGTGGAAAAGAACTGGAAGGTGAGGCATGAAGCAAAACTGTGACACATACTGTATGTCACAGTAGTGTGAATGGTTTGACCAATTTGTGTGATAAGAAAGAATAAATCAGTACTGCAACCGCCCAAATGACAATGGCTAATATTGTCCATCTTGTATCTCAGAGCAGGAGAAGCAGAGATATTTCAAAAATGATCAGTAATTAGCTCTATTTGTTGCTTTACCTTTTGCAAAACTGTTGATGCTGATTTATACCACCCACCTGTGGGAGAACCCTGAAAATTATTATTCAATAATATTGCTTTAGAAGGAAATGCTTTCTTTGAAATGTTAATGACCTTTTTAAAATATTTTTTCTTCTTTTTAATTTTAATTTCCAAAGCTTATGTATTACATGGAAAAAGTCAACTTCACCACAACATTTGGTGATCAAGTGTCATTTGATGAAAATGGTGATGCCTTACCTGTATATGACATTATGAACTGGGTGTGGCTCCCTGATGGAAGAACTAAAGTTCAGATTGTTGGTGAGGTTAAGAGGTCAGCCTTCAAGGGTGAAGAACTCACACTGGATGAAGACAAAATCGCCTGGAACTTTGAATCCAAACAGGTAATTGATTTCCTGACACCTTGTACATGGACAAGTCCTTACAGATGAGTCTACCAAACACTGATATTTCTGCACACAGCCTCCTCGGTCAGTGTGCAGTGAGAGTTGTCCTCCAGGTACCCGCATGGCCAGAAAGAAGGGGGAATCTGAGTGTTGTTTTGACTGTGTCCCTTGTTCTGAAGGAAAGATCAGCAATACAACTGGTGAGTGTAACGTTTTAAACACCACAGTTCAGAGATGTTGTATAAACATGTTTCTTATCACTTTCTCTCTTTTCTCAGACTCGATGGAGTGCACCAGTTGTCCAGAAGATTTCTGGTCCAGCCCCCAGCATGACCACTGTGTTCCTAAGAAAACAGAGTTCCTTTCCTACCATGAGCCTCTGGGTATCTGCTTGACAACCACCTCACTGTTGGGCACATTTATCTGTGTTGTTGTTCTGGGCATCTTCATCCATCATCACAGCACAGCTATAGTTCGTGCCAACAATTCAGAACTCAGTTTCCAGCTCTTGGTGTCACTTAAGTTCTGTTTCCTCTGCTCGTTGCTCTTCATTGGACGACCCAGATTATGGACTTGCCAACTAAGACATGCAGCATTTGGCATCAGCTTTGTGCTTTGTGTCTCATGTATTCTGGTGAAAACCATGGTGGTTCTGGCTGTGTTCAGGGCCTCCAAACCAGGAGGTGAGTCCAGTCTGAAGTGGTTTGGTGCTATGCAGCAGAGAGGGACAGTTCTGGTTCTGACTTCTGTTCAAGCAGCAATCTGCACTGCCTGGCTTGTCTCTGCTTCACCAGTGCCTAATAAAAACACCCAGTATCACAGTGACAAGATAGTTTATGAGTGTGCAGTTGGGTCCACAGTTGGGTTTGCAGTTTTACTTGGTTATATTGGTTTACTGGCTGTCCTCAGTTGTTTGTTAGCTTTCCTTGCAAGGAATCTTCCAGACAGTTTCAATGAGGCCAAACTCATCACTTTCAGCATGTTGATCTTCTGTGCAGTGTGGGTGGCCTTTGTCCCTGCTTATATCAGCTCACCTGGCAAATATGCAGATGCAGTGGAGGTATTTGCCATCCTGGCCTCCAGTTTTGGCATCTTGGTGGCACTGTTTGGACCCAAATGTTATATAATCCTGTTGAGACCAGAGAGAAACACAAAGAAAGCCATCATGAGTCGAGGCATTGGGTCATAAAAACTGCAAGGAACAGAATGTGTCAATTTTAGCTACCTTCTACATACAAAATACTGGTAGAACAATACTTCTATCAAGAAAGAGGGTTTATGTTAAATGAATGTTTTTTATCTAATATATTCATGATCACTAAAAAATTACCCTTTTTCAGTAACTATAAAAATTACAGGACACTTTTCTTCAAATTCCTTAAAGTCTATGAGTAAACGTCAGCTCCCTAATTTGTTAACACTGCAGATATTGACAAAAGAATGTCAGCTGTTGCACTATTGGCTACTCTACTTTACAATCATTATGGCAACAAATTAGAAGATTAGAATTAGCATTGGAGTGTCTTTTTTTTCACAGTTAACAGTGCACACAGTGAGAGCTACACAACAGGAAGTCAAAACACATGTCACCAAGCAATCAAATACACCAAACAGACAACAATAGGTAACATCACAGTGAGTAAAAAACATAATAACAAAGAAAGCAGTTTAAAAAAACACCGTTGTTTTTAAGTACAATCTGTCAGCCTTTGTCAATGTTGAACTGTGACTCAGGAGCGAGTCTGCATGCAAAAAGTGCATGTGTAACGTGCAGGAATTTCCCGTGCACCTCCTCTCCTAAAAAAATAAATAAATACAGCACAATCAACAATCAAAATCTGTTCTCTTTTATTGATATCTTTGCTCTCATAAACCATTAGGGTGAAATGTTCTGCTTCTCTGATTCCTGCACTCATTTAATTTCTGACCATGCCAGCCATCATTTCAAAAAACTTGTTTTGAATGCGTTTGTGTGTGTTTTTATCATTTCTGGGATTGTCCTTGAGTTTCTTTTATAGGTCGTCAAATTAGACAATACATTTAGCAGCGCCAACAAAGTTCACTTATTTTCTGACCTTATATTCCCGGTGTCCTCACTGAGCAGTACCTCGGGACAAAATCACAGCCCCCATTTACTCTGTTCTCCTGCACGATTTTTGAAAGACCTGCGTCTATCCTAATGGGCAGCCCATGGCCATGGCCATTTTTTCAGTTCTTACAGTATATCCATTAGAAAAGGCTGGCTATGAATTGAACCTGTGCCCACCACCCAAAATTGTCTGCATGCAAAGCAGAAAGTTGCGCCCAACTCCGAATATTCAATATTCAAGCCAAATATAAGTGACGAACCACGTAGCATTTAACATCTAAGTGCTAGTAACAGAAAAAGAATAGAGAAGGTAAAAGAAAAATGACACACAGAGCAATAAGCTGTGTATATCCCACCAGATGCTAATGCTAGCATAGCCTTAGGCTACCTACATAGTGCCATCAGCAAACAAGAAAACACCAACCCCAAAGCAGATTTCAAACATGCAGAATTAAAATCAGTTTCCCCAAGCTTGAACAACACATCAAATGCACAAGTAGGGGAGGAAATACATCAGACAAGGCCTACTCAAATACAAAGAAGGAGTTTAGAGCTACACCACTACCACACTTAGGCCAGTCCGATCACCTATCCATTCACTTAGCACTAGCATACACAGGAGAAAAGCTCAGCCAACCACCAGGACAATTAAAACTTGGCCTGAAGGAGCTTCCTCGCACCTGTGGGACTGCTTTGAAAGGACAAACAGACATTTTTGGAAACCAGGACTTGGGGGAGTACACATCCACTGTAATCGGTTACATCCAGAACTGTGTGACAACTTCACATCAACAAACTCATCCGGGTGTACCCAAACCAGAAGCCGTGGATGACAAAAGAGTTCCAAACTCTCCTCAAGGACTGCAGCATCGCCTTCAGGTCTAGCGACAGAGCTCTGTACAGCGCCGCTAGAGCCAACCTGAAGAAAGACTTCAACATACCAAAGCGGCCATCAAGAGGAAGATATAGGACCACTTTAACAACAAAGATCCACGGTGGGTGTGACAGGGCATCAAGCACATTACCAACTACAAGCCCAGCAACGGCACGGCGGCCAACGGCAACGCCTGACTGGCAGAGGAGCTAAATTGTTTCTTTCCTCACTTCAAGGTTAAACCAGAAGAGCTCGTCACCACTCTCCCACCAGCCCTTAACAACAACAACTACACTCTCAGTGTGCAGGAGAATGAGGTGAGGCGGGTGCTGAGGGCAGTGAATCCGAGGAAGGCTGCCGGCCCGGATGGCGTGACAGGAAGTGTTCTGAAAGAATGTGCAGAACAGCTTTCCGAGGTCTTCACAAAGATCTTCAACCTGTCCCTATCCAAGTCCGTAATCCCACCTTGCCTGAAGTCTACCACAATCGTCCCAAAGCCTGTCATCAGAGGCCTTAACGACAACTGCCCGGTCGCCCTCACACCAGTCATTATGAAGTGTTTCAAGATGTTTGGTCCAGCAGTACATTAAAACCAGCCTCCCGCCCTCCTTCCACCCACACCAGTTTGCCTACAGAGCAAATAGGTTCACTGAGGATGCCATCGCCACTGCTCTTCACACTGCACTGACCCACCTTGAACACCGGGGGAGCTTTGTGAGGATGCTCTTCAGTGATTTTAGCTCTGCCTTTAATACTATCATCCCCAGCAGATGTCACCAAACTCATGGATTTCGGACTATCCCAACCCATTTGCCTCTGGATTAAAGACTTTCTGTCTAATCGCCCTCAGAATGTCAGACTGGGCCCTCACCTCTCCATCCCCCATCACCCCCACCGCGAGTGTGTTGACATACTGTATAACCACATGGTATGCTAACTGCTATGCAGCAGACAGGAGAGCCCTTCAGAGGGTTATCAACACTGCCCAAAAAAATCACTGGCTGCCCACTGACCTCCCTGAAGGACATCTTCAGCTCTCGCTGCTTGGGCAGGGCAGCCAACATCCTGAAGGACCCTTCCCACCCTAGGCAGCTTCTACCCCACAGCTATTTGTGAACTGAATAATACAATAAAGTAAAATGAAAAACTTGCACTACTACTACAACACTACTGTGCACTACCTTTTACCTCAGCTGCTTTTTTTATCTACCTGTATATATTATCCTTATTTTTATTTGTATATTTTAACTTTATTCGTACATATATATTTTTACCCTACTTTTATATTTAAAATGTGTTGTTGTATTTGCACTATATGGATGATGCCAGTGTCGTTGCACTATGTGCAATGATAATAAAGGGATTCTGATTCTGAGGACGACATGAGAGAGTATAAACCTAAAAAAAACCCAGCTTTTGTAGGTTTTCACATTTTATAATGAATGGTTATACGAGTATTCTGTGCTGTGGCTTTTAATTTTCTAATTTCTAGAATCAAACATCAAAATACCAAAGGAAAGCAATGATAATCCTTTCTACATAATTTTGTAGAAATCAGTGACAGTTGAGATTTATTTTGGGCCTTGCCCCTACAGCTTCACTTCCTCCTCTGCATTGATGGGTGGTGTTACAAGATTAATCAACATGGGCAGCTGCAAATCAATAAAATGTGTTGATATTGTGATTAGACTGCACTCAGAAAAGGAGATGAGCCAAAGCAAAGTCATGAGGGCATCTTTAGACACCAGCCTCCTCTTCCTAATGTTGTATTTCTGCTTCTCCTCTTCTGTGTCCTCCTCTCTTTATTCCTCCTCTTGTCAGTTAAAGGGACAGTTTCATTTAAATGGGATGCACAAAACTGGAGATGTGATTCTAGGTGGACTGTTTACAGTCAACTTCATTTCAACTGATCCTGACCTGTCTTTTACCTCAGAGCCACAAAAGTCTGACTGCTATGGGTGAGTCTGTGAGGGAAACAACAAAAAGCTGATGAAACCCAAGTCTATAAGTAGAATATATGTATGATTAATGTAAAATACAGTGTGTATATATGCCATTTTAAGTCATGTTTGCCATTATATTTGAACTATTACTCTGACTGAATTAATAATAAGTATTTGTGAAACATGTGAAACAGCTTTGCACAGATAATATAGAATGTTGCATATGAGCAGACTGTTCATAATCAAGTTCTGAGGACCGACACATCACATATCCTCCAATATTTCTACTGAATATTTTTGTCCTCTGGCAGACGCTGCAAAGTCCCAGCAGGCAATTGTTTAAAAACTCTTTTGAGCCTACATTTGTTAGACATTTAAATGAGGCTGCTTGAGACTAGGAATGTGTCATGGATTTTATGTTGTTTTTAACAATTGTTGCTCCTTTAGTGATTAAACTGTTATTGCCTTTGTTGTGTTGCTTTTATTGTATTTTAATGTTGTGTTTTTATTATTTATTGTACCACGGGGGCATTGATATATGCAGCTTCAGTCCAAGACAAATTTCCCTATGGGACAAAAAAGTATATTGAATTTTATTTATTTTAATGAATTTTAAGTGGTAAACACGTGTGTTATTTTGCTAGTTTTAATATTATAGGATTCAGACTGGCTCAGACCATGGCATTCACCATTGATGAAATCAACAGAAACTCCAAACTGCTGCCTAATGTGACGCTGGGATACAGTCTGTATGATAACTGTGCCCATCTAGGAATTGGATTTCGGGGAGCACTGACCTTAGTCAGTGGTCAAGAAGAGCAAGTTACATTACAGAACTGTGTAGGTACTCCTCCAGTCCTAGGGATTGTGGGAGATTCTTCTTCTACACGTACTATTGCAATATCCACAGTCTTAGGTTTGTACAGAGTGCCTCTGGTAAGTTTTTAAGTTGTTCAACTTCATTGTTATTGTGATTTAATTTAAAATTTGGCAAAGTTGTCAAGACTGAGTAATCAATCTTTTTGGTTTCTTTGCAGGTAAGTTATTTTGCCACATGTTCCTGCCTGAGTGACCGAAAAAAGTTCCCATCTTTCTTTAGGACGATCCCAAGTGATGCTTTTCAGGTGAAAATTTATCTACAAAAAGAAAAGAGTGTGTCACCAGTCATGTTATATGTTTCAATGACAGAGTTGTGTGGTGTCAGATATACATGAGTCTTTGATGAACCTGTTTAGCAGGATTTCTAGTAAAGATGATTCCAGTCTGTGCACTAATCCCTCTGCTCTGTGTCCACATAGGTGAATGCTATGATTCAGATTCTAAAACACTTTGGTTGGACTTGGGCAGGTCTGCTCATTAGTGATAGTGATTATGGATTCCACGCTGCCCGATCCTTTCACTCTGATCTGGGTCCTGCTGGTGGAGGTTGTCTGGCTTACACAGAGATTTTGCCCCGGGGTGATGACCCTGCTGAACTAAGGAGAATAGTGGATGTGATGAGGAAATCTACAGCTCGAATTGTGATTGCATTTGCAAATAGTTTCCTCATGATTAACCTCATGAAAGAGGTCAGTCCTGATGAAATATGTAGCAAAAAATTATTTAGCTTTTAAAAAAACATATTTAATGAAATCTATTTCACATGTAATTTGTTTAGAGCTGCAACTAACGATTATTTTCACAATCGATTAATCTGTCGATTATTTTCTCGATGAATCGATGAATCATTTAGTACATAACATATCAGAAAACCTTAAAAAATGTTGATCGGTGTTCCGCAAACCTGTAAATGATGATGTTCTCAAATGTCTTCTTTTGTCCACAAAACAAAATGATTAACTTTTCATGATTTCTTTGTGATCCAGAGCAAAGAAATTAAGAAAATAGTCAAATTTAAGAAGCTTAAACAATCAGAAATCTTGTTTTAATCATGAAAAAAACTTCAAATCGATTATCGATAATCAAAATAGTTGACTGTTAAATTAGTAATCGATTAATAATCGATTACTCGATTAATCGTTTCAGCTCTAAATTTGATAAAGCTGCTATGATGATGAGTAAGATTGTTTACCAAGACATATTTAAATTTGACTGTCATTCTGGTAGTTCTCTAGGTTTGTGTGTGACATCAACTGTGGAAACTAGATTATACTTTACTGGTATCAAAGTATGAATTCATATACATGTGATAATACAATGTACAGGTGGTGAGGCAGAATGTGACAGGCCTGCAGTGGATTGCCAGTGAATCCTGGACATCAGCTGATGTGCTCCAGACTCCTCACCTCATGCCGTACCTGGGTGGAACACTGGGCATCGCCATCCATCGAGGAGAAATACCAGGTTTCAGGGACTTCCTGTTACAAATACGTCCTGATCTACATCACAACAACACTGATGGAAACAGCATGGTGAGAGTTTCACTCTGATTTGGTATTTTTTGGTGAAAAATGTATTGAAATCAATTTAAGATGAACTACATTACAGGTGAATCAGTTTTGGGAACACACATTTCAGTGTAGATTTGCACCACCTCCAGCAGGTTGGGTGGAAGCTGCAGGAGAATTATGCACTGGACAGGAAGTTATAAAGAATGTGGAGACTGATTTCCTGGATGATTCAGACCTCAGACCAGAGTATAATGTGTATAAGGCTTTGTATGCTCTGGCGTATGCTCTTGATGACATGCTGCAGTGTGAGCCAGGGAGAGGACCTTTCAGCAACAACACCTGTGCTCATTTACAAAGAATGGAGCCATGGCAGGTGAGATATCAGTTTACACTCAGCTCTAAATTTCCTTGGTATTTCTTTTGGAGTTTGAAGTGTTAAGAAATTATAGACCAAATCCTACTTCTGGGATTAGGCAACTTTGACACTCCAAATTGACCATAGGTGTGAGTGTGAGAGTGGATGGTTGTTTGTCTCTATGTGGCCCTGTGATTGACTGGTGATCTGTCCGAGGTGTGACCCCGCCTTTAGCCAGAGCCCCCAACGACCCTCATGTGGAGGATAAAGCGGTAGAATATGGATGGTGGATGGTTTTATTATAGAGAGAAATTTAGTGGATAGAAAGCACTATACCTTTAATGCTTTTTCCCTTTATAACTAATGTCAATTTTCATAGATTGTGCATTACTTGGAGAAAGTAAATTTCACAACAACATTTGGTGATCGAGTGTCATTTGATGAAAATGGTGATGCCTTACCTGTATATGACATCATGAACTGGGTGTGGCTCCCTGATGGAAGAACTAAAGTTCAGAGAGTGGGTGAGGTTAAGAGGTCAGCCTTCAAAGGTGAAGAACTCACACTGGATGAAGACAAAATCTTCTGGAACTTTGAATCCAAACAGGTTATTTCTTACTTTTTCAGACTACCATCTCTGTGCCTTAATCATTATAGATTAATTTAAAAGATACTGATATTTCTCCACACAGCCTCCTCGGTCAGTGTGCAGTGAGAGTTGTCCTCCAGGTACCCGCATGGCCAGAAAGAAGGGGGAACCTGAGTGTTGTTTTGACTGTGTCCCTTGTTCTGAGGGAAAGATCAGCAATACAACTGGTGAGTGTAAAGTTTTAAACATCACAGTTTAGAGATGGTGTAAACATGTTTCTCATCCCTTTCCCTCTTTTCTCAGACTCCATGGAGTGCACCATTTGTCCAGAAGATTTCTGGTCCAGCCCCGAGCGTGACCACTGTGTTCCTAAGAAAACAGAGTTCCTCTCTTACCATGAGCCTCTGGGTATCTGCTTGACAACAACCTCACTGTTGGGCACATGTATCTGTGTTGTTGTTCTGGGCATCTTCATCCATCATCACAACACACCTATAGTTCGTGCCAACAATTCAGAACTCAGTTTTCTTCTCTTGGTGTCACTTAAATTCTGTTTCCTCTGCTCTTTGCTCTTCATTGGACGACCCAGATTATGGACTTGTCAACTAAGACATGCAGCATTTGGCATCAGCTTTGTGCTTTGTGTCTCATGTATCCTGGTAAAAACCATGGTGGTTCTGGCTGTGTTCAGGGCCTCCAAACCAGGAGGTGAGTCCAGTCTCAAGTGGTTTGGTGCTATGCAGCAGAGAGGGACAGTTCTGGTTCTGACAACTATTCAAGCAGCAATCTGCACTGCCTGGCTTGTCTCTGCTTCACCAGTGCCTCATAAAAACACCCAGT
This sequence comes from Solea senegalensis, assembly GCF_019176455.1. Classification (NCBI taxonomy): domain Eukaryota; kingdom Metazoa; phylum Chordata; class Actinopteri; order Pleuronectiformes; family Soleidae; genus Solea; species Solea senegalensis. The sequence continues at coordinate 20,390 of NW_025320933.1, read as the reverse complement.
ATTATAATGACAAGATAGTTTATGAGTGTGCAGTTGGGTCCACAGTTGGTTTTGCAGTTTTACTTGGTTATATTGGTTTACTGGCTGTCCTCAGTTGTTTGTTAGCTTTTCTAGCAAGGAATCTTCCAGACAGTTTCAATGAGGCCAAACTCATCACTTTTAGCATGTTGATCTTCTGTGCAGTGTGGGTGGCCTTTGTCCCTGCTTACATCAGCTCACCAGGCAAATATGCAGATGCAGTGGAGGTATTTGCCATCCTGGCCTCAAGTTTTGGCCTCTTGGTGGCGCTGTTAGGATCTAAATGTTACATTATCTTGTTTAGACCAGAGAGAAACACAAAGAATGCCATCATGGGTAGAGGCACTAATTCATGAAAACTGTATCCAGAAGTTAATTTGAAGAATTATTTCAATTTCTGCCAATTACCCATCCTGAATTTTATATACTGGACTTTTAATGTGGACTTTTAACTTAAAATGTACCCAGCCATAGAAAAACCATGAGTTTCCCGAGGGGCATTTTGAATTATTTGCAGATTCTGGAAGTGAGATTTCTAAGTTTTCTAACAATGTCTAACAGGTGAAAATCTGAAAATATTTGAAGATGTGGCCATCTGAATGTAGGCACTCCTCAAACTGCTTTAGGGAGAATTTTAGCCTCAAGGATTTACACCTTCTGGGAGCAAAGTGACAGTATCATCATATTTACATAGTCCAATCCCCTCCTGGTCTAGCTGTCAGTGACATCTGATATTTGTTAGCCCACAGGAAAGAAACTATTGTAGTGTTTTGAACAATGGTTATCAATAGCAGGTCTAGGGACCCTGAGGGTTCTATGAAGAGGTTCCATGGGGATCCCAGAGAAAAATAAATTAAAATATGAATATAAATTTCATTAAAATGAAAAATAAGAAAGGTAATATACTCAAGTTAGAAGGATCAAAGATAGATACATATTTCTAATATCAAATAAAATAAAATATATTTAAGTGGCTCTGTGATGTAGTGTGGATGGATCAGTATGTTGCTGATTGCTACAAACGAGCCAGCCTACATCCAGGACATGATTAAACCCTCCACCCCAGCCTGCCCTCTCCGCATCGGCAAACCGGCTTGCTGCCCCCTCACTGAGAGGATTGCAGAGTCATTCATCAAACTAATGACTGTTGGCTACCCTGGCTCCCAAATGATGCAGAAAGAAAACAGCAGAAAGCCTCCACATCTTTCGCCACCGACTGAAAACACATCTCTTTCAAGACCACCTCGACTAAGACGACGACAACGAGACAAAAAAAAGACAAAAAAAACTTACTTGTACATCACATTTCTGAGTAGCACTTTATAGTTTGGCATACTTATTGAACATGTTTCGATATGCATAACAATTGCATTTTAAAACCACAATACTGAGCTAGCTAATAACAATGTAAGCCAAAATTCTGAAACACACAGTGTATTATTAAAAAAGACAGCGTCTTGCAAAAAATAAAACTTTAACCCCTGTATGTGACTTCAAATGAACTCTAACATAATGTAGATTAATGAAAACTGACCCCATAAGATTAAAAGGTTTGAGGTGCTTTATTTTCACCCCGATTTTTCTGTTTACTCAACTTGTGCTGGTTTTCTCATGGCTGGTCACATTGATAATATTGTGTTTATTTTCAGTGTCTTGTTCATATGGGCTGGGTAATATGGCCAATGTCTTCGCAATAAACATTGCCAAATCAGTTGAGTGATAATTGTTATCAATGTAAGATAATTGCAGACAGAATTGTGATCTTCAATTGAAATTGAAGAAATAGTTAGTGGTGTGGTTTACCTTTTTATGTACAGGAAACAATCAACATCTGTTTAACTCATATTTATAATATATTACACATCTGTGTCAAAACGTTCAATGCACGAAATGTGTTGTACCTCAAATTGTGCAATGGATCAAAATGAAATTGATGTATATTGAACCACTGTTGTATTACCAATTAAAGTTATCCAGACATTTTCTACTGCTTTATCCTGTAAAAATCTTACTTAAAATGTTATTGTTATTAATTTGGCAAATAGCAAAGGGAATTCACCTTTGTATATTCTCTGAGAAGTGAATCTAGAATAACATTCAACCATTAAAACTAATTATTCTGTCAGGAATGCAAGTAAATAACTATAATTTGACATCGAGAAATACCAATGTATGTATATATATATATATATACATATACATACATACCTGGCAAAGAACAAATGACTGTAAAACATAAATATTCACATTAACTGTATGTAAAACTTATCGTCCAGGGTCACTGTTACCAAACAAAAAGACGGTCTTAGCTCTGCACTGCACTCTCCTTGCTGATATACAGTATATATAGTCCTGTTAGGTCTGTAAACTTCCTGTCTCACTAATATAACAGCCTAATTTATTTAATTAGGAATAACAAATGCAAAAGTCAGCATTTAACACCATAAAATGCTCGTTCCATTTAATGTGAGACAGAAAAACACATTCATAAATTGTACACATTACATTACATTACACTACATGTCATTTAGCAGACGCTTTTATCCAAAGCGACTTACAATAAGTGCATTTAAACATTTGGGGACAAATAAGAGCGAGAAGTAAGTAAGAGCTTCAAGTAAGCCAAACTATGTTTGGGAGCGGAGGAGCGGTGTAGTGTGGGAGAATTTCGGTAAGTTGAAGACGTCGAGCTGCTGCATTCTCGATGAGCTGCAGAGGTCGTATGGAATACGCAGGGAGACCAGCCAGGAGGGAGTTGCAGTTGTCCAAGCGTGAGATGACAAGAGCCTGGACCAAAACATGTGCCGCCTTCTGGGTTAGAAGAGGCCGTATCCTTCTGATGTTGTGCAACATGTATCTGCAAGATCGAGCTGTTGCAGCAATGTTGGCAGTGAGGGAGAGATGGTCATCAAGTGTCAAACCCAGGTTCCTTGCGGTATGAGAACACTTTTATCCAAAGCGACTTACAAGGGAATTGAGTACAACCTGCCAGGGGTGGAGTTGAACTTCCATGATGTCTTTTGCAAACAGGGTACCAGTTTTAACCACTGAGCTACCCCACCTGTATCTGAATTAGCATCGGAGGCTAGCAACAGTTAGCTTGGATTTTTTGTCACAGTTAACGACCTAAAACACAAACAGCCTCATACCAACAGTGTGAATAATATTAATATAACTTTATATGATGAGTGTAAAACTTTTCCTCACCTGTAATGAAACAAAAACCCAGTATTAGCTGTGCAACAGGTTCTCTGACGTCCATGTCAGAGTTCTTCCTTTTCACAGGAGTCTTGCGCCAAACAGCAGAGTAGCCAACCAATTACTGACATCTACTGGTAGAAATAATTACTGTCCCCCAGGTAAGTGAAGGGTAAAATAGGGCAATTCTTTACAAAGTCATTTAGTACAAATGAGTATCAGTTGGGATTTATTTTGGGCCCTGCCCCTACACTTCCTCCTCTGCACTGATGGGCAGCTACAAATCAATAAAATGTGTTGATATTATGATAAGACTGCACTCAGAAAAGGAGATGAGCCAAAGCAAAGTCATGAGGGCATTTTTAGACACCAGCCTCCTCTTCCTAAAATTGTATTTCTATTACTCCTCTGCTGTGTCCTCCTCTCTTTATTCCTCTTCTTGTCAATTAAAGGGACAGTTTCATGTGAATGGGATGCACAAAACTGGAGATGTGATTCTAGGTGGACTGTTTGCTGTTAACACAATTTCAACTGATCCTGACCTGTCTTTTACCTCAGAGCCACAAACGTCTGACTGCTATGGGTGAGTCTGTGAGGGAAAAAGCACAAAGCTGATGAAACCCAAGTCCATAAGTAGACTGTATATATGATTCATGTAAAATACTTACAGTATATGTATATTTATATATGTATATATGGATGATTGTGTGTGTATATATATATATATATACTGTATATATACATATATATATATATAGATATATATATACATATGCCATTTTAGATTACATTTGCATCCACATTTTGTTATCATGTTTGAACTATTTATCTGACTGAATTCATAATATGTAGTTGTGAAACATGTAGCTTTGTATTATTCCTTTAAAGTTTATTTTATCGTAAACACTTGTGTTATGTTGTTAGTTTTGATATTGTAGGATTCAGACTGGCTCAGTCCATGGCCTTTGCTATTGATGAGATCAACAGAAACTCCAACCTGCTGCCTAATGTGACTCTGGGATACAGTCTGTATGATAACTGTGACCAACTAGGAATTGGATTTCGTGCAGCACTGACCTTAGTCAGTGGTCAAGAAGAGCAAGTTACATTAGAGGAAAACTGTGTAGGAACTCCTCCAGTCCTAGGGATTGTGGGGGGTGCTTCCTCGAGACTTTCTATTGCCATATCCACAGTCTTAGGTTTGTACAGCATGCCTCTGGTAAGTTTAAATAAATGAAATACATGAACATAACAATCAATGTTAAACAATCAATGTTAAATTTAAAATAAATATTTTTTAGAACTTTGAATTAAAGAAAGTCTGTATTGTTTTGCAGGTGAGTTATTATGCCACATGTTCCTGCCTGAGTGACCGACAAAAGTTTCCATCTTTCTTTAGAACGATCCCAAGTGATGCTTTTCAGGTGAAAATGTATCTACAAAAAGAAAAGAGTGTGTCACCAGTCATGTTATATGTTTCATTGACAGAGTTGTGTGGTGTCAGATATACAACACTTAAAGACAGTGATTAAACATGAGTCTTTGATTAACCTGTTTAGCAGGATTTCTAGTAAAGATGATTCCAGCCTGTGCACTAATCCCTTTGCTCTGTGTCCACATAGGTGAATGCTATGATTCAGATTCTAAAACATTTTGGTTGGACTTGGTCAGGTCTAATCATCAGTGATGATGATTATGGAGTCCATGCTGCCCGATCCTTTCACTCTGATCTGGGTCCAGCTGGTGGAGGTTGTCTGGCATACACAGAGATTTTGCCCTGGGGTGATGACCCTGCTGAACTAAGGAGAATAGTGGATGTAATGAGGAAATCTACAGCTCGGGTGGTGATTGTGTTTGCACATAAGATTGACATGGTTAACCTCATGGAAGAAGTAGGTGTTCAAGATTCAAGATTCTTTATTGTTATTATGCAAGCATAACACAATTTCCTCCCGAGACTCTCAGCACACTTTGAAATGAAAAGAAAATAACAAATAGAAAAATAGAAATTAACAAAACAGAAAACAAGATAGGGAATTGAAAATAGGTTGTTGTTACATGATTTAATATTAATTGCATAGAGCTGCTTTGACTGTAAAACAAATATGAAAAGTATGAAGTATGAATTTATATACTTGTTATATTGTAATGTACAGGTGGTGAGGCAAAATGTGACAGGTCTGCAGTGGATGGCCAGTGAAGCCTGGACATTAGCTCCTGAGCTTCAAACTCCTCACCTCATGCCGTACCTGGGAGGAACACTGGGCATCGCCATCCTTCGAGGAGAAATGCCAGGGTTCAGGGATTTCCTGTTACAAATACGTCCTGACCAACATCACAACACTAGAACTGGAAATAATGTGGTAAGAATTTAAATGTTCAATCTGATTTAAAAAAAAAGAAAAAAATAGTGTCAGTGTAAAAAAACAACAATAATTGTTTTCAGGTGAATCAGTTTTGGGAACACACATTTCAGTGTAGATTTGCACCACCTCCAGCAGGTTGGGTAGAAGCTAGAGGAGAATTGTGCACTGGACAGGAAGTTATAGAGAATGTGGAGACTGATTTCCTGGATGATTCAGACCTCAGACCAGAGTATAATGTGTATAAGGCTGTGTACGCTCTGGCGTATGCTCTTGATGACATACTGCAGTGTGAGCCAGGGAGAGGACCTTTCAGCAACAACACCTGTGCTCATTTACAAAGAATGGAGCCATGGCAGGTGAGATATCAGTTTACACTCAAGTCTTTTAATTTGACTTAATCCACTGTGTTTCTTTAAGAGTTGAGCATTAAGTGTGTATTATTAATTGATTATGAGATTATGATAATTTCAATACAATTTAATAATTTTCTACACTTATGGAGAATAGATAATTGAGTGTATTGTATTCGAATGAAATATAAATAATATTTAACAGAATATAATTATAGATGTTCCTCTTTGAACCGCCACCTTATCATGGAGGAGGAGTTTGAATTTGAGTGGTAGGGTGTCCCTTGGCAACTTGGTCCTGGGTGAAGGGCCAGACAAAGAGCAGATAAGAAAACCCAACATGAACAGGACATCTGAGAGCCAGTGTACCTGGCTCAGACGGCTACCGGAGTCCCACCCTGAAGCCAGGCCTGTGGTTGGAGCCCGAAACACCCTTGTTGTTACATGGGATCATCCCCCTGCGGATCCACCAACTACAAGAGGAACATGAAGGGTCCTGTGTATTGTGGATCAGGTAGCAGACCAAGGCGGGAGCCTTGGCAGTCCAATCCTCGATTAGAACTGGCAATCGGAACGTTGAACGTCACTGCTCTGGTGGGAAAGGAGCCGACTAGATATAGTCAGCCTCACTTTGACACATAGCATTGGCTCTGGAACCCAAGTCCTTGAGCGGGGTTTGATTCTCTTCTTTGCAGGAGTTGTGGTGGTACTGGAGAGGAGGGTCTGGTTAGTGGATGAACTCCGGATTGCGGAGGAGCAGTGTGGTTTTCGTTCTGGCCAGGGAAGCGTGGACCAGTTGCTTGGGTGCTGGAGGGGGCATGGGAGTTTGTCCAACCTGTTGGGATTAGGGGCGTGATTGGTTATGAATTTAGAATATTAATAATTAATTAATTATGGAATAATTAATTTCTTATAAAAAAGTTGAGTAAAACTCAAATCGGGGCACCACTCCTCTCAAACAGAGGAGAACAATCGGTTCTGAATGAACCATTAATTCATAACCTCCAAAAACAGTCTCATAAATTAAGCCGACTACCAATTTGGATTATGATTAATAATTAACTTAATAATTGATAAATCACAATACTACATCAATAGTTAGGTGAATTGAAGGATTGGAGTTCTACAGGGAAGAGGTTGGCAATATACACACTTGTGCAATATTAATCAGACCAGACTGTATATATTATAAAACATTTATTAAAAAGACATCAAAGATTTGAACAAGAATATCTACTAAATGTAACTATATACAGTGTGTGTGTGTGAAAGAGAGAGAGTCTGTGTGTGTGCAGGTCAAATGGTCAAGTCAGATAGAGTTAGACTACAACTCAAGATGGCGGTTGACAAAGAAACTACAAGATGGCGGAATCAAAGATGGCTTCTTGACCGCATGGCTGCTGTGTTTCTTGGTTAACTACTTTTGTAAAGTGAGATGTCAGGTTAGATGAGAGGTTAGAAGCATGCACATCTAGAGCTGAAAGCTAAGGAGCATGGACATCACTAACATCATATTAACCTAAATCTAGACATTACAACAACACTTTGTGTGAGCAAGTAAGCTCGGTACAACATTTCATCTATGCTTAGCCAAGTAGTGTAATGCTATGCTAGGCCCAGTTACGTTACCAAGTCCTTAAAATATGCAAAAGTGTCTTTTTGAGGTGCTGTCTGTTGGTCCAGGAACAGTAGATGGTTGACTGTGTTTCTGGTGTCTGTGGCTCAGGTTCCTCCTCACAAGTTAGCTAGTTGGAGCTAACTTGGTTCTGGATCCTTGGTTGATCCTTAGGCAGGCTCTGGTGTCGCTGCCTCTGATGGGAGGATAGCAGGCTGCTGTGAGCGGGCCTGCTCGAAGATCAGCAGAGAGGGTCTCTTACTGCTGGAAGCTTGTTAAGCTCTGTGCTGAAGGGTCTTCAGTCGGAGAGCTGACGTCTGTGTCCTTCCTGCACCCCAAAAGGGCAGGGGAGAGCAGAGGAGCCTGTGTCCTCCGGTGAGGTGGAGAAGAGAAGAGCGAAGAGAAGAGAAAGAAGGCGGGGAAACCTGGCTTTTGTATTGCCTGTTACATGGGGTCACATGTCACAAAGTGACCACTGAGGTGGGTTTCCCAATGATGTGTGGAAGATAAGGGATCTTTATTGACTGAGTTTTATGACACTCTTTGTCTTTGAGCAAGGGGCCATGTGTTGTCCATCCAAGATACATGTGACTCCATCTTGAATGAGCTGATCCCCAACAAACCTGTCCACATGTATTTTGTGTATCTGGAGAAGGCTTATGACCGTGTCCATAGGGGCATCCTGCGGGGGGTGCTCTGGGAGTATGCGGTGGATCGCCATTTAAGGCCATTCAGTCCCTGTACCGAAAGAGTGCGAGTCTGTTTTGCGTAGCCGGCAGTAAGTCGGACCTGTTCCTGGTTAGGATGCCTCCTGGAAGCCTCCCTGGGGAGGTGTTTCAGGCATGTCCTTCCGGAAGGAGACCCCGGTGTAGACCCAGTACACAATGGGGATTATATCTCTCAGCTGGCCAGGGAACACCTTGGAATTCCCCCAGAGGAGCTTGTAGAAGTGGCCAGGGAGAGGGCTGTCTGGGTTTCCTTGCTGCCCGCGCAATCCAGATAAGCATAAGACAACGAAACGGAATGGAACAAATTATAGATGAGAGGATAGTTCATTTACAGATGGGTAATAGGGCAATGTAATATTAGGTAATATTAGAAACAGTATAATTTGGGTAATGTGACTTACAGTAAACGTTTCTGCACGTCTCGACTTTCCCCCCTGCCGGCCCCTAAACGACCCCTGAAGGGAGCAGCCGAAAGGAAAGAAAATATATATATAAATATACATATACATATATATGTATATATATACATATACATATATATATATGTACACACATATATATATATATATATATATATATGTATATTTATATATATATATCTTCTTTCCTTTCGGCTGCTCCCTTCAGGGGTCGTTTAGGGGCAGGCAGGGGGGAATGACTAGAGACGTGCAAAGTCCAAAATCAAGGTAAACAATCCAACCAGGCAGAAAAATCCACACAGGATAAGAAGTCAGGCATATGAAGTGCAAAGAACAATCTGGCAGAGAGTGAATGAACTGCAGAAGCTTATATACTGGTGCTTGATGAGTGGGAGAGTAGTGGTACACAGGTGAGCTGAGTTGGGCGTGGCTATAAGACAGTGAGGTGTGAGTGGAAAAGAACTGGAAGGTGAGGAATGAAGCAGAACTGTGACACATCCTGTAAGTCAAAGCAGTGTGAATGGTTTGACCAATTTGTGTGATAAGAAAAAATAATGACAATGGCTAATATTGTACAAAAACCATCTTGTATATCAGAGCAGAAGAAGCACAGATATTTCAAAAATGATCAATTATTAGCTCTATTTGTTGCTTTACCTTTTGCAAAACTGTTGATGCTGATTCATACCACCCACATGTTGGGGAACCCTGAAAATGATTCTTCAATAATATTGCTTTAGAAGGAAATGCTTTCTTTGAAATGTTTTTTTAAATATGTTTTCTTCTTCTTAATTTTGATTTCCAAAGCTTATGTATTTTATGGAAAAAGTCAACTTCACCACAACATTTGGAGATCAAGTGTCATTTGATGAAAATGGTGATGCCTTACCTGTATATGACATCATGAACTGGGTGTGGCTCCCTGATGGAAGAGCTAAAGTTCAGAGAGTGGGTGAGGTGAAGAGGTCAGCCTTCAAAGGTGAAGAACTCACACTGGATGAAAGCAAAATCTTTTGGAACTTTGAATCTAAACAGGTAATTGATTTTCTGACACCTTGTACATGGACAAGTCCTTACAGATGAGTCTACCAGACACTGATATTTCTGCACACAGCCTCCTCGGTCAGTGTGCAGTGAGAGTTGTCCTCCAGGTACCCGCATGGCCAGAAAGAAGGGGGAACCTGAGTGTTGTTTTGACTGTGTCCCTTGTTCTGAAGGAAAGATCAGCAATACAACTGGTCAGTGTAAAGTTTTAAACACCACAGTTCAGAGATGTTGTATAAACATGTTTCTCATCACTTTCCCTCTTTACTCAGACTCCATGGAGTGCACCAGTTGTCCAGAGGATTTCTGGTCCAGCCCCCAGCGTGATCACTGTGTCCCGAAGAAAACAGACTTCCTCTCCTACCATGAGCCTCTGGGTATCTGCTTGACAACCACCTCACTGTTGGGCACATGTATCTGTGTTGTTGTTCTGGGCATCTTCATCCATCATCGCAGCACACCTATAGTTCGTGCCAACAATTCAGAACTCAGTTTTCTTCTCTTGGTGTCACTTAAGTTCTGTTTCCTCTGCTCTTTGCTCTTCATTGGACGACCCAGATTATGGACTTGTCAACTAAGACATGCAGCATTTGGCATCAGCTTTGTGCTTTGTGTCTCATGTATCCTGGTGAAAACCATGGTGGTTCTGGCTGTGTTCAGGGCCTCCAAACCAGGAGGTGAGTCCAGTCTCAAGTGGTTTGGTGCTGTGCAGCAGAGAGTAACAGTTCTGGTTCTGACTTCTGTTCAAGCAGCAATCTGCATTGTCTGGCTTGTCTCTGCTTCACCAGTGCCTCATAAAAACACACAGTATCACAGTGACAAGATAGTTTATGAGTGTGCAGTTGGGTCCACAGTTGGTTTTGCAGTTTTACTTGGTTATATTGGTTTACTGGCTGTCCTCAGTTGTTTGTTAGCTTTTCTTGCAAGGAATCTTCCAGACAGTTTCAATGAGGCCAAACTCATCACTTTCAGCATGTTGATCTTCTGTGCAGTGTGGGTGGCCTTTGTCCCTGCTTACATCAGCTCACCAGGCAAATATGCAGATGCAGTGGAGGTATTTGCCATCCTGGCCTCCAGTTTTGGCATCTTGGTGGCACTGTTTGGACCCAAATGTTATATAATCTTGTTGAGACCAGAGAGAAACACAAAGAATGCCATCATGGGTAGAGGCACTAATTCATGAAATCTGTATCCAGAAGTTAATTTGAAGAATTATTTCAATTTCTGCCAATTACCCATCCTGAATTTTATATACTGGACTTTTAATGTGGACTTTTAACTTAAAATGTACCCAGCCATAGAAAAACCATGAGTTTCCCGAGGGGCATTTTGAATTATTTGCAGATTCTGGAAGTGAGATTTCTAAGTTTTCTAACAATGTCTAACAGGTGAAAATCTGAAAATATTTGAAGATGTGGCCATCTGAATGTAGGCACTCCTCAAACTGCTTTAGGGAGAATTTTAGCCTCAAGGATTTACACCTTCTGGGAGCAAAGTGACAGTATCATCATATTTACATAGTCCAATCCCCTCCTGGTCTAGCTGTCAGTGACATCTGATATTTGATTAGTGTTTTGAACAATGGTTATCAATAGCAGGTCTAGGGACCCTGAGGGTTCTATGAAGAGGTTCCATGGGGATCCCAGAGAAAAATAAATTAAAATATGAATATAAATTTCATTAAAATGAAAAATAAGAAAGGTAATATACTCAAGTTAGAAGGATCAAAGATAGATACATATTTCTAATATCAAATAAAATAAAATATATTTAAGTGGCTCTGTGATGTAGTGTGGATGGATCAGTATGTTGCTGATTGCTACAAACGAGCCAGCCTACATCCAGGACATGATTAAACCCTCCACCCCAGCCTGCCCTCTCCGCATCGGCAAACCGGCTTGCTGCCCCCTCACTGAGAGGATTGCAGAGTCATTCATCAAACTAATGACTGTTGGCTACCCTGGCTCCCAAATGATGCAGAAAGAAAACAGCAGAAAGCCTCCACATCTTTCGCCACCGACTGAAAACACATCTCTTTCAAGACCACCTCGACTAAGACGACGACAACGAGACAAAAAAAAGACAAAAAAAACTTACTTGTACATCACATTTCTGAGTAGCACTTTATAGTTTGGCATACTTATTGAACATGTTTCGATATGCATAACAATTGCATTTTAAAACCACAATACTGAGCTAGCTAATAACAATGTAAGCCAAAATTCTGAAACACACAGTGTATTATTAAAAAAGACAGCGTCTTGCAAAAAATAAAACTTTAACCCCTGTATGTGACTTCAAATGAACTCTAACATAATGTAGATTAAAAACATTAATGAAAACTGACCCCATAAGATTAAAAGGTTTGAGGTGCTTTATTTTCACCCCGATTTTTCTGTTTACTCAACTTGTGCTGGTTTTCTCATGGCTGGTCACATTGATAATATTGTGTTTATTTTCAGTGTCTTGTTCATATGGGCTGGGTAATATGGCCAATGTCTTCACAATAAACATTGCCAAATCAGTTGAGTGATAATTGTTATCAATGTAAGATAATTGCAGACAGAATTGTGATCTTCAATTGAAATTGAAGAAATAGTTAGTGGTGTGGTTTACCTTTTTATGTACAGGAAACAATCAACATCTGTTTAACTCATATTTATAATATATTACACATCTGTGTCAAAACGTTCAATGCACGAAATGTGTTGTACCTCAAATTGTGCAATGGATCAAAATGAAATTGATGTATATTGAACCACTGTTGTATTACCAATTAAAGTTATCCAGACATTTTCTACTGCTTTATCCTGTAAAAATCTTACTTAAAATGTTATTGTTATTAATTTGGCAAATAGCAAAGGGAATTCACCTTTGTATATTCTCTGAGAAGTGAATCTAGAATAACATTCAACCACTAAAACTAATTATTCTGTCAGGAATGCAAGTAAATAACTATAATTTGACATCGAGAAATACCAATGTATGTATATATATATATATATATATGTACATACATACCTGGTAAAGAACAAATGACTGTAAAACATAAATATTCACATTAACTGTATGTAAAACTTATCGTCCAGGGTCACTGTTACCAAACAAAAAGACGGTCTTAGCTCTGCACTGCACTCTCCTTGCTGATATACAGTATATATAGTCCTGTTAGGTCTGTAAACTTCCTGTCTCACTAATATAACAGCCTAATTTATTTAATTAGGAATAACAAATGCAAAAGTCAGCATTTAACACCATAAAATGCTCGTTCCATTTAATGTGTGACAGAAAAACACATTCATAAATTGTACACATTACATTACATTACACTACATGGCATTTAGCAGACGCTTTTATCCAAAGCGACTTACAATAAGTGCATTTAAACATTTGGGGACAAATAAGAGCGAGAAGTAAGTAAGAGCTTCAAGTAAGCCAAACTATGTTTGGGAGCGGAGGAGCGGTGTAGTGTGGGAGAATTTCGGTAAGTTGAAGACGTCGAGCTGCTGCATTCTCGATGAGCTGCAGAGGTCGTATGGAATACGCAGGGAGACCAGCCAGGAGGGAGTTGCAGTTGTCCAAGCGTGAGATGACAAGAGCCTGGACCAAAACATGTGCCGCCTTCTGGGTTAGAAGAGGCCGTATCCTTCTGATGTTGTGCAACATGTATCTGCAAGATCGAGCTGTTGCAGCAATGTTGGCAGTGAGGGAGAGATGGTCATCAAGTGTCAAACCCAGGTTCCTTGCGGTATGAGAACACTTTTATCCAAAGCGACTTACAGGGGAATTGAGTACAACCTGCCAGGGGTGGAGTTGAACTTCCATGATGTCTTTTGCAAACAGGGTACCAGTTTTAACCACTGAGCTACCCCACCTGTATCTGAATTAGCATCGGAGGCTAGCAACAGTTAGCTTGGATTTTTTGTCACAGTTAACGACCTAAAACACAAACAGCCTCATACCAACAGTGTGAATAATCTTAATATAACTTTATATGATGAGTGTAAAACTTTTCCTCACCTGTAATGAAACAAAAACCCAGTATTAGCTGTGCAACAGGTTCTCTGACGTCCATGTCAGAGTTCTTCCTTTTCACAGGAGTCTTGCGCCAAACAGCAGAGTAGCCAACCAATTACTGACATCTACTGGTAGAAATAATTACTGTCCCCCAGGTAAGTGAAGGGTAAAATAGGGCAATTCTTTACAAAGTCATTTAGTACAAATGAGTATCAGTTGGGATTTATTTTGGGCCCTGCCCCTACACTTCCTCCTCTGCACTGATGGGCAGCTACAAATCAATAAAATGTGTTGATATTATGATAAGACTGCACTCAGAAAAGGAGATGAGCCAAAGCAAAGTCATGAGGGCATTTTTAGACACCAGCCTCCTCTTCCTAAAATTATATTTCTATTACTCCTCTGCTGTGTCCTCCTCTCTTTATTCCTCTTCTTGTCAATTAAAGGGACAGTTTCATTTAAATGGGATGCACAAAACTGGAGATGTGATTCTAGGTGGACTGTTTGCTGTTAACACAATTACAACTGATCCTGACCTGTCTTTTACCTCAGAGCCACAAACGTCTGACTGCTATGGGTGAGTCTGTGAGGGAAAAAGCACAAAGCTGATGAAACCCAAGACTATAAGTAGACTGTATATATGATTCATGTAAAATACTTACAGTATATGTATATTTATATATGTATATATGGATGATTGTGTGTGTATATATATATATATATATATACTGTATATATATATATACATATGCCATTTTAGATTACATTTGCATCCACATTTTGTTATCATGTTTGAACTATTTATCTGACTGAATTCATAATATGTAGTTGTGAAACATGTAGCTTTGTATTATTCCTTTAAAGTTTATTTTATCGTAAACACTTGTGTTATGTTGTTAGTTTTGATATTGTAGGATTCAGACTGGCTCAGTCCATGGCCTTTGCTATTGATGAGATCAACAGAAACTCCAACCTGCTGCCTAATGTGACTCTGGGATACAGTCTGTATGATAACTGTGACCAACTAGGAATTGGATTTCGTGCAGCACTGACCTTAGTCAGTGGTCAAGAAGAGCAAGTTACATTAGAGGAAAACTGTGTAGGAACTCCTCCAGTCCTAGGGATTGTGGGGGGTGCTTCCTCGAGACTTTCTATTGCCATATCCACAGTCTTAGGTTTGTACAGCATGCCTCTGGTAAGTTTAAATAAATGAAATACATGAACATAACAATCAATGTTAAACAATCAATGTTAAATTTAAAATAAATATTTTTTAGAACTTTGAATTAAAGAAAGTCTGTATTGTTTTGCAGGTGAGTTATTATGCCACATGTTCCTGCCTGAGTGACCGACAAAAGTTTCCATCTTTCTTTAGAACGATCCCAAGTGATGCTTTTCAGGTGAAAATGTATCTACAAAAAGAAAAGAGTGTGTCACCAGTCATGTTATATGTTTCATTGACAGAGTTGTGTGGTGTCAGATATACAACACTTAAAGACAGTGATTAAACATGAGTCTTTGATTAACCTGTTTAGCAGGATTTCTAGTAAAGATGATTCCAGCCTGTGCACTAATCCCTTTGCTCTGTGTCCACATAGGTGAATGCTATGATTCAGATTCTAAAACATTTTGGTTGGACTTGGTCAGGTCTAATCATCAGTGATGATGATTATGGAGTCCATGCTGCCCGATCCTTTCACTCTGATCTGGGTCCAGCTGGTGGAGGTTGTCTGGCATACACAGAGATTTTGCCCTGGGGTGATGACCCTGCTGAACTAAGGAGAATAGTGGATGTAATGAGGAAATCTACAGCTCGGGTGGTGATTGTGTTTGCACATAAGATTGACATGGTTAACCTCATGGAAGAAGTAGGTGTTCAAGATTCAAGATTCTTTATTGTTATTATGCAAGCATAACACAATTTCCTCCCGAGACTCTCAGCACACTTTGAAATGAAAAGAAAATAACAAATAGAAAAATAGAAATTAACAAAACAGAAAACAAGATAGGGAATTGAAAATAGGTTGTTGTTACATGATTTAATATTAATTGCATAGAGCTGCTTTGACTGTAAAACAAATATGAAAAGTATGAAGTATGAATTTATATACTTGTTATATTGTAATGTACAGGTGGTGAGGCAAAATGTGACAGGTCTGCAGTGGATGGCCAGTGAAGCCTGGACATTAGCTCCTGAGCTTCAAACTCCTCACCTCATGCCGTACCTGGGAGGAACACTGGGCATCGCCATCCTTCGAGGAGAAATGCCAGGGTTCAGGGATTTCCTGTTACAAATACGTCCTGACCAACATCACAACACTAGAACTGGAAATAATGTGGTAAGAATTTAAATGTTCAATCTGATTTAAAAAAAAGAAAAAAATAGTGTCAGTGTAAAAAAACAACAATAATTGTTTTCAGGTGAATCAGTTTTGGGAACACACATTTCAGTGTAGATTTGCACCACCTCCAGCAGGTTGGGTAGAAGCTAGAGGAGAATTGTGCACTGGACAGGAAGTTATAGAGAATGTGGAGACTGATTTCCTGGATGATTCAGACCTCAGACCAGAGTATAATGTGTATAAGGCTGTGTACGCTCTGGCGTATGCTCTTGATGACATACTGCAGTGTGAGCCAGGGAGAGGACCTTTCAGCAACAACACCTGTGCTCATTTACAAAGAATGGAGCCATGGCAGGTGAGATATCAGTTTACACTCAAGTCTTTTAATTTGACTTAATCCACTGTGTTTCTTTAAGAGTTGAGCATTAAGTGTGTATTATTAATTGATTATGAGATTATGATAATTTCAATACAATTTAATAATTTTCTACACTTATGGAGAATAGATAATTGAGTGTATTGTATTCGAATGAAATATAAATAATATTTAACAGAATATAATTATAGATGTTCCTCTTTGAACCGCCACCTTATCATGGAGGAGGAGTTTGAATTTGAGTGGTAGGGTGTCCCTTGGCAACTTGGTCCTGGGTGAAGGGCCAGACAAAGAGCAGATAAGAAAACCCAACATGAACAGGACATCTGAGAGCCAGTGTACCTGGCTCAGACGGCTACCGGAGTCCCACCCTGAAGCCAGGCCTGTGGTTGGAGCCCGAAACACCCTTGTTGTTACATGGGATCATCCCCCTGCGGATCCACCAACTACAAGAGGAACATGAAGGGTCCTGTGTATTGTGGATCAGGTAGCAGACCAAGGCGGGAGCCTTGGCAGTCCAATCCTCGATTAGAACTGGCAATCGGAACGTTGAACGTCACTGCTCTGGTGGGAAAGGAGCCGACTAGATATAGTCAGCCTCACTTTGACACATAGCATTGGCTCTGGAACCCAAGTCCTTGAGCGGGGTTTGATTCTCTTCTTTGCAGGAGTTGTGGTGGTACTGGAGAGGAGGGTCTGGTTAGTGGATGAACTCCGGATTGCGGAGGAGCAGTGTGGTTTTCGTTCTGGCCAGGGAAGCGTGGACCAGTTGCTTGGGTGCTGGAGGGGGCATGGGAGTTTGTCCAACCTGTTGGGATTAGGGGCGTGATTGGTTATGAATTTAGAATATTAATAATTAATTAATTATGGAATAATTAATTTCTTATAAAAAAGTTGAGTAAAACTCAAATCGGGGCACCACTCCTCTCAAACAGAGGAGAACAATCGGTTCTGAATGAACCATTAATTCATAACCTCCAAAAACAGTCTCATAAATTAAGCCGACTACCAATTTGGATTATGATTAATAATTAACTTAATAATTGATAAATCACAATACTACATCAATAGTTAGGTGAATTGAAGGATTGGAGTTCTACAGGGAAGAGGTTGGCAATATACACACTTGTGCAATATTAATCAGACCAGACTGTATATATTATAAAACATTTATTAAAAAGACATCAAAGATTTGAACAAGAATATCTACTAAATGTAACTATATACAGTGTGTGTGTGTGAAAGAGAGAGAGTCTGTGTGTGTGCAGGTCAACTGGTCAAGTCAGATAGAGTTAGACTACAACTCAAGATGGCGGTTGACAAAGAAACTACAAGATGGCGGAATCAAAGATGGCTTCTTGACCGCATGGCTGCTGTGTTTCTTGGTTAACTACTTTTGTAAAGTGAGATGTCAGGTTAGATGAGAGGTTAGAAGCATGCACATCTAGAGCTGAAAGCTAAGGAGCATGGACATCACTAACATCATATTAACCTAAATCTAGACATTACAACAACACTTTGTGTGAGCAAGTAAGCTCGGTACAACATTTCATCTATGCTTAGCCAAGTAGTGTAATGCTATGCTAGGCCCAGTTACGTTACCAAATCCTTAAAAGATGCAAAAGTGTCTTTTTGAGGTGCTGTCTGTTGGTCCAGGAACAGTAGATGGTTGACTGTGTTTCTGGTGTCTGTGGCTCAGGTTCCTCCTCACAAGTTAGCTAGTTGGAGCTAACTTGGTTCTGGATCCTTGGTTGATCCTCAGGCAGGTTCTGGTGTCGCTGCCTCTGATGGGAGGATAGCAGGCTGCTGTGAGCGGGCCTGCTCGAAGATCAGCAGAGAGGGTCTCTTACTGCTGGAAGCTTGTTAAGCTCTGTGCTGAAGGGTCTTCAGTCGAAGAGCTGACGTCTGTGTCCTTCCTGCACCCCAAAAGGGCAGGGGAGAGCAGAGGAGCCTGTGTCCTCCGGTGAGGTGGAGAAGAGAAGAGCGAAGAGAAGAGAAAGAAGGCGGGGAAACCTGGCTTTTGTATTGCCTGTTACATGGGGTCACATGTCACAAAGTGACCACTGAGGTGGGTTTCCCAATGATGTGTGGAAGATAAGGGATCTTTATTGACTGAGTTTTATGACACTCTTTGTCTTTGAGCAAGGGGCCATGTGTTGTCCATCCAAGATACATGTGACTCCATCTTGAATGAGCTGATCCCCAACAAACCTGTCCACATGTATTTTGTGTATCTGGAGAAGGCTTATGACCGTGTCCATAGGGGCATCCTGCGGGGGGTGCTCTGGGAGTATGCGGTGGATCGCCATTTAAGGCCATTCAGTCCCTGTACCGAAAGAGTGCGAGTCTGTTTTGCGTAGCCGGCAGTAAGTCGGACCTGTTCCTGGTTAGGATGCCTCCTGGAAGCCTCCCTGGGGAGGTGTTTCAGGCATGTCCTTCCGGAAGGAGACCCCGGTGTAGACCCAGTACACAATGGGGATTATATCTCTCAGCTGGCCAGGGAACACCTTGGAATTCCCCCAGAGGAGCTTGTAGAAGTGGCCAGGGAGAGGGCTGTCTGGGTTTCCTTGCTGCCCGCGCAATCCAGATAAGCATAAGACAACGAAACGGAATGGAACAAATTATAGATGAGAGGATAGTTCATTTACAGATGGGTAATAGGGCAATGTAATATTAGGTAACATTAGAAACAGTATAATTTGGGTAATGTGACTTACAGTAAACGTTTCTGCACGTCTCGACTTTCCCCCCTGCCGGCCCCTAAACGACCCCTGAAGGGAGCAGCCGAAAGGAAAGAAAATATATATATAAATATACATATACATATATATGTATATATATACATATACATATATATATATGTACACATATATATTTATATATATATATCTTCTATCCTTTCGGCTGCTCCCTTCAGGGGTCGTTTAGGGGCAGGCAGGGGGGAATGTCGAGACGTGCAAAGTCCAAAATCAAGGTAAACAATCCAACCAGGCAGAAAAATCCACAGGATAAGAAGTCAGGCATATGAAGTGCAAAGAACAATCTGGCAGAGAGTGAATGAACTGCAGAAGCTTATATACTGGTGCTTGATGAGTGGGAGAGTAGTGGTACACAGGTGAGCTGAGTTGGGCGTGGCTATAAGACAGTGAGGTGTGAGTGGAAAAGAACTGGAAGGTGAGGAATGAAGCAGAACTGTGACACATCCTGTAAGTCAAAGCAGTGTGAATGGTTTGACCAATTTGTGTGATAAGAAAAAATAATGACAATGGCTAATATTGTACAAAAACCATCTTGTATATCAGAGCAGAAGAAGCACAGATATTTCAAAAATGATCAATTATTAGCTCTATTTGTTGCTTTACCTTTTGCAAAACTGTTGATGCTGATTCATACCACCCACATGTTGGGGAACCCTGAAAATGATTCTTCAATAATATTGCTTTAGAAGGAAATGCTTTCTTTGAAATGTTTTTTTAAATATGTTTTCTTCTTCTTAATTTTGATTTCCAAAGCTTATGTATTTTATGGAAAAAGTCAACTTCACCACAACATTTGGAGATCAAGTGTCATTTGATGAAAATGGTGATGCCTTACCTGTATATGACATCATGAACTGGGTGTGGCTCCCTGATGGAAGAGCTAAAGTTCAGAGAGTGGGTGAGGTGAAGAGGTCAGCCTTCAAAGGTGAAGAACTCACACTGGATGAAAGCAAAATCTTTTGGAACTTTGAATCTAAACAGGTAATTGATTTTCTGACACCTTGTACATGGACAAGTCCTTACAGATGAGTCTACCAGACACTGATATTTCTGCACACAGCCTCCTCGGTCAGTGTGCAGTGAGAGTTGTCCTCCAGGTACCCGCATGGCCAGAAAGAAGGGGGAACCTGAGTGTTGTTTTGACTGTGTCCCTTGTTC
>NW_025320932.1:0-71544 GCF_019176455.1 Solea senegalensis | reverse complement strand
TTTTTGTCCAAAAAGTAATAGTTTAGTCTGTCATCAAAATAGTCATAGTTTAGTATGTCGTCCAAAAAGCCATAGTTTAGTTTTTTGTCCAAAAAGTCATACTTTAGTATGTCGTCCAAAAAGTCATAATTTAGTTTTTTGTCCAAAAAGTATTAGTCTAGTATGTCATCAAAAAAGTCATAGTTTAGTATGTTGTTCAAAAAGTCACAAAAAGTCATAGTTCAGTATCTTGTCCAAATTGTGAGAAAAATGTTATAGTTTATGTCGTCCAAAAAGTCATAATTTAGGTTTTTGTCCAAAAAGTAATAGTCTAGTATGTCATCAAAAAAGTAATATTTTAGTATGTTGTCCAAAAAGTCAGTTTGTTGTCCATCATGAGACAAAAAAGTCATAGTTTAGTATGTCGTCCAAAAAGTCAGTTTGTTGTCCATCATGAGACAAAAAAGTCACAGTTTAGTATGTCGCCCCAAAAGTCAGTTTGTTGTCCATCATGAGACAAAAAGTCATAGTTTATTATGTTGTCCAAAAAGTCACAGTTTAGTATGTCGTCCAAATTGTGACAAGATATTCATAATTAAGTATGTTGTCCAAGGAGTCCCAGTTTAGTATGTCGTCCAAAAAGTCATAATTTAGCTTTTTGTCCAAAAAGTCATAGTTTAGTATGTCATCAAAAAAGTCATAGTTTAGTATGTCATCAAAAAAGTCATAGTTTAGTTTTTTTGTCCAAAAAGTCACCAAAGTCATAGTTTAGTATGTCGTCCAAAAAGTCAGTTTAGTTTTTTGTCCAAAAAGTCATAGTTTAGTATGTCGTCCAAAAAGTCACAGTTTAGAATGTCGTCCGAATTGTGACAAAAAAGTCACTGTTTAGTATGTCGTCCAAAATGTGACAAAAGTCAGTTTAGTTTGTTGTCCAAAATGAGACAAAAAGGTCATAGTTTATTTTGTCGTTCAAATTGTGACAAATATGTCATGGTTTAGTTTTTTGTCCAAAAAGTCATGGTTTAGTTTTGTCCAAAAAGTCATAGTTTAGTATGTCGTCCGAATTGTGACAAAAAAATAATAGTTTAGTATGTCATCAAAAAAGTCATAGTTTAGTATGTTGTCCAAAAAGTCACAAAATGTCATACTTTAGTATGTCGTCCAAAAAGTCATAATTTAGTTTTTTGTCCAAAATGTCATACTTTTTAGTATGTCAGTCCAAAGTATAATTCTAGTTTTTGTCCAAAAAGTAATAGTTTATCTGTCATCAAATAAATATAGTTTAGTATGTCGTCCAAAGCCATAGTTTAGTTTTGTCCAAAAAGTCATACTTTTAGTATGTCAGTCTAAAAGTCATAATTTAGTTTTTTGTCCAAAAAGTATTAGTCTAGTATGTCATCAAAAAAGTCATAGTTTAGTATGTCGTCCAAAAAGTCAGTTTAGTTTTTTGTCCAAAAAGTCACAGTTAAGTTTGTTGTCCTAAATGTGACAAAAGTCACTTTAGTTTGTTGTCCAAAATGAGACAAAAAGGTCATAGTTTAGTTTGTCGTTCAAATTGTGACAAAAATGTCATGTTTTAGTATATCATCAAAAAGTCATAGTTTAGTTTTTTGTCCAAAAAGTCACAAAATGTCATACTTAAGTATGTCGTCCAAAGTCATAATTTAGTTTTTTGTCCAAAAAGTAATAGTTTAGTCCGTCATCAAAAAAGTCATAGTTTAGTATGTTGTCCAAAAAGTCACAAAAAGTCATAGTTCAGTATCTTGTCCAAATTGTGAGAAAAATGTTATAGTTTATGTCGTCCAAAAAGTCATAATTTAGGTTTTTGTCCAAAAAGTAATAGTCTAGTATGTCATCAAAAAAGTAATATTTTAGTATGTTGTCCAAAAAGTCAGTTTGTTGTCCATCATGAGACAAAAAAGTCATAGTTTAGTATGTCGTCCAAAAAGTCAGTTTGTTGTCCATCATGAGACAAAAAAGTCATAGTTTAGTCGTCAAAAAGTCAGTTTGTTGTCCATCATGAGACAAAAAAGTCATAGTTTAGTATGTTGTCCAAAAAGTCACAGTTTAGTATATCATCCAAAAAGTCACAAAAAGTCATAGACAGACAAATAAAAACCAAAGTGACATTTCAGTATTCCAATATTTTGAAACAACTTTATTTAAAAACACAATGGCTGTTGAGCACAGTTCACCTCTGATATGATTATCTGGCAGGATTAGAAACGAAATTTTCGGGTAAACAAATGAAAAAAGTAGTTGCACTTTTCTTAAAAAAAAGAAAACAAAAAAAAGAAAAAGCTCAAGCTTTTATTCTGAAAACTCAGCTCGAGACAGCTTCAGTCAAATGTACCAGAACAGGTGTTTCTCTCTCTCTATTAAAAACAATAAACAACGTTAATCGCACCCTCTACAGGCAGATCCTGGTCTTAACCAATCACAGAACAGCTGCTCAGGGTTTCTCCATTTCAGTCGATAGTGATCAGACCCTTTTATCATATTTCAAACCAAAATAAAAAGACAACGCAGCGACATGTACATGCAAAAAAAAAATTGATTAATCAAATCAAAATCTTAGAGGATATTAAGCAATGAAAACATATTTCTGAGACAACAGTGCACTTTGTGTTTTAAAAAAGAAACCAAACCACACACACGTTAAGATGAAGGCGACGTCCGAGAGAAAGAGAGAGAGAGAGGGAGACAGTCAAAAACTGTTCAAAGGGAGGAGAAGACGTCTATTTACACTCGTATTTACATCATAAACGATACAAAAAAGAGGGCGCAGCGTAAGGTCCAAGAGTCGGAATCAAACAAACGAAAACTAACAAAATGGCACTCAATAAATAAACTCCTCATCACCGGGACACGTCCGGTCTGCTGCCGCGAAAAACGAGTGTCGAAACAAAGGCCCAGAGTGTCGCGACAAAGGCCCAGAGTGTCGCGACAAACGTCCAGAGTGTCGCGAAAAACGCCCAGAGCATCGCGAAAAACGCCCAGAGCGTCGCGACAAACGCCCAGAGCGTCGCGAAAAACGCCCAGAGCGTCGCGAAAAACGCCCAGAGCGTCGCGAAAAACGCCCAGAGCGTCGCGACAAACGCCCAGAGCGTCGCGAAAAACGCCCAGAGCGTCGCGACAAACGCCCAGAGCGTCGCGAAAAACGCCCAGAGCGTCGCGAAAAACGCCCAGAGCGTCGCGACAAACACCCAGAGCGTCGCGACACACGGCCAGAGCATTACAACAAACACCCCGAGTGTTGCGACAAACACCCAGAGCACCGCGACAAACGTCCAGAGCGTCATGGAGGTTGACATGAATAAATAACGTCGCAAAAAAGAATAAAAAGAAGGGAAATGTGACTTTAACTCTCTTATTTATTTAGATTTTATTTCTAAGATAACGTTCACGTTCCATATCTGTCAGTTATTCGACTGTTTAGGAATCACAGTCCTGAGCAGCTGACGTCACAGACATGTGACAGTAAATCTCGTCTGTGATTGGACGCTCGTTCCCCAGACATCCTGAGCTTCTACTGTAACGAAAGTGGGTCACAGGGGGGCGCTGTGTCAATCTCAGCTGACACAGGGCGAGAGGCGGAGTCACATCCCAGACAAATCGCCAGTCCATAGTTAAGAGAGGAAACATGGACACAGTGAGTTCCAGTTTCAGCTATGGCGCCCCCTAGAGGCACAATTACAAACTGTTTGTTCACTGTGAAAAAAACCACCCAACTAAAAAAATGTAATATTTTTGTCTGCTTCAAACATGGACATCTGTAAAAATGTCACTTCCTGTCTCGACATCAACCAAGATTCAGACTTTTGTCGTTTTTTGGGGACTGTCGCCACAACGTTTTTTTGTGTGACGTCCTCAGACCATGGTTTTTTTTTTGTTTTTTTTTAAACAAAAAAAAACTTTACTCGGACCACGGCAGGGGGCGGTGCAGGTGAAGCAAGGGGGTGGAGTCAAGAGATGTGACGGCGTCATTTTAGTAAAACAGCAGCCTAAAGAAAAACTAAAGATATTCAACGATGTTTGGCAAAGTGTCCTCGTCCTCCTCAAAATAAAGTTTGGCTAAAACACTCACTCCCAGCAGCATCACTCGTGTGTGTGTGTGTGTGTTTGTGTGTGTGTGTGTGTGTGGGCTTCTCTTCATCTTTTAATATAGAAACACAAACGTTATGAAAACACAGATGTTTCTGGAAAAATACGTCGGTTCACGTCGATAAAAACCGTGTTTTTTTTGTTTGTTTTGTTTTTTCCAGCCCATTTTTATGTGTGGATTTGAGGAATTAGGCCCCGCCTTCTTTGCCTCGAAGCTGACAGAGGCTCCTCCTCCTCTGGCGTGAACATGGTCAGAGTTTTTTCCTGTGATTCTCGCGTCGTCAGCAAGTTCTTTGTCGTAGCGATGGCGGTCGTGTTTTGTATCGGCGCGTGTGTGTGTGTGCGATGTGGGAGTGGGCGTGGCTTCACCAGGCCTCAGTGTAACGGACATCAACGTCTTTCAGGTTGGGCAGTTTGGCCTGTGGACAAAGACAAAGAGGACAAAGTGAAAGTTTGCTCACATTTACGTCTTTTTTTTCTTTGCGACATTTATTACGTATTTATTATTACGCAGGATGCAAATGGCCAAAATGGACGCCAAACTTCAAAAAGGCCGACCATGGTTACGGTCGACTTTTTTCTTCGTCTTGGTTGATAACATCTTTCCACAGAAGTTTTGGGGAATTCGGTGGAACTCAATGTTGCCTCTGTTTTCACCTTAGAGGGCGCTATAGAGCCACTGAGTAATGCACAATGTCTAAATCACATGTTTGGCAGACCTGACCTCCATGAAAAGGTTGTTGAGTTTCTATGCTCGTTAAAAATGACCGCAAAGCCACAGATGGAATCTGAAGGATTAACGGTAGGCTCCTCGAACGTCTGGGCCCCTAAAAAACACTTCATTATAGTTCAGTGATGTTTAAATAAGGCTTTTTACAGTGAAACTAACATTTAACTCTACAGACGTTAATAAATGTCAACATTAGGCTCAAAAATTTACGTTTTTCTTATTTGACGACACCAATTAAAAAAAAAAATTGAAAAATGAGTGATGACTTTGGTTCACTGTAATAATCTGTGAGATTATGCAAAGGGTTTTGTTTTCCCAGGAGATTATTTGGAGTGTAAAAAGGTTAACAATGTTGTGCAGAATCATTTCTGTGTTTGTTTACCTTGAGGTCCTCGTACGTGTCGGCGGTGAGTTTGGTGCTGTTCATGTTCAGACTGCACAGACTCTTCATGGCTGAAACACACCAGCAACTCATTTAAAGGGACAGAGTTCTGAATACTGTAGATAAAAAAAATCTAAGGGAATCCACGTCAGTTCAAGTCTACGACGTCTTCAGAACACGTCCACGTCTTTATCTCACTGTGAGACGTTTGTAAACCACTCACTCTCCCACACCAAACCCCATAGAGAAAATCAGTGATTTTAGCTTGTCTGTCTACTGCTGCCTCGTGTGGTCACTTTGTGTCACTGACGTGCATCAGAACAAAGGATTTTAAAAGCCGAATTCACTAAAATAAGACATTAAAGGGGACATATAATGCAAAATCAACTTTTTAACATTTCAATACTTATATTTGGGACTCTGGAGGCCCTACCAGTCGGCAAAGGAGACAAAAACATGCGATGTTGAATTCCCTGCGCTTATGACGGCAGCATGCGCATTTCACCGCGAATGTTACCGCCCCACCAGGAAGTTTACTTGGAGAGCTCCACCTTAGCTCCACCTTGTCCCTATAAAATGCGAGAGTGCAGGCGAGGGAGGGAGAGCGGTATTATGTCAACGCGGAGGGACAAGTGTGCTGTTTGTGGCTGCACAGTGGAGCACAGTGTTTTACAGAGGATTTTATATATGAAGCTAATGTGCTGGATAAAGTCAGCAAACGTGTGTTTGTGTGTTTGCACCACTTCACATCAGACTGCGTCCAGCGGTGGCCGCATTTAGTCAGGGGACGTATTTAACCGACGTACAAACACACACATTTTTAGGAAAAGGTCAAATAGAGCTCATAACTGACCATTCTGACACGTCCTGTTGCTGTCTACATACTACAACTTCTTCCGTAGCTTCCTCTTGTTCAGGGTCGGACTCTGGTTCAAACATATATGGTTGAACCGCAATGTTTCCTCCACCAGCCATGTTTCTCCCACGGTTCACGTTCAACTGTTGTCATGGTAACGTGAGCGTGCCAGCGTAGACACACCCCCTGGAAGAAGTGGGTGTGTGTTTGCCTGTGTCTCATTTGCATTTAAAGGGACCAGGCACAAAACCGAGCGTTCTTAAAGGGGCGGTTTTGGCAGGGTTATTGAACTGCTATGGTGCTTCACCCTTATGGTATTTTGACCAAAGCATGTCACTGACATGGGAACTAGTTTAACTTGGAGAAATAGGGTATAATATAGGACCTTTAAGACATCACAGACAGCAGCAGTGGATCAACAACTCCTGTGTGTGATGTTAAAATCACTCATTTTCTCTATGGGCTTTGGTGTGGTGAAAAACAGATTAGTATATCTATCTATAAAACTTTATGCATGATGTCATCTTCATGGATCAAATAGGTGTGTGTGTGTGTGTGTGTCTTACAGCTGAGAGCCAGCAGACCAGCGTCAGTAACTGGAGTCTCACACAGGTTGAGCACCTGCAGACAGACCAGGTGCTCGGACAACAACCTCAGCCCTGCGTCTCCAAACTGACACAAACACACAAAAACAGGCATTATTACTACTACTGCTGTTATTATTATTATTATTGTTATTATTATTATTGTTATTGTTGTTATTATTACTGCTGTTATTATTATTATTATTGTTGTTATTATTACTGCTGTTATTATTATTATTATTACTACTACTACTGCTGTTATTATTATTATTGTTATTATTACTGCGGTTATTATTATTGTGATTATTACTGATGTTATTATTATTGTGATTATTACTGCTGGTATTATTATTATTGTGATTATTACTGCTGTTATTATTGTTATTACTACTGCTGTTATTATTATTACTGATGTTATTATTAATGCTGTTATTATCACTACTGCTGTTATTATTACTCCTGTTATTATTATTACTGCTGTTATTATTATCATTGCTGCTGTTATTATTACTGCTGTTATTATTATCATCATTACTGCTGTTATTATTATTATTGTTATTATTACTGCTGTTATTATTATTGTGATTATCACTGCTGTTATTATTATCATTACTGCTGTTATTATTATCATCATTACTGCTGTTATCATCATTACTGCTGTTAATATTATTATTTGATTATTACTGCTGTTATTATTACTATTACTGCTGTTATTATTACTGCTGTTATTATTATTATTACTGTTGTTATTATTATCATCATTACTACTGTTATTATTATTATTACTGCTGTTATTATCATCATTACTGCTGTTATCATCATTACTGCTGTTAATATTATTATTTGATTATTACTGCTGTTATTATTATCATCATTACTGCTGTTATCATCATTACTGCTGTTAATATTATTATTTGATTATTACTGCTGTTATTATTATCATTACTGCTGTTATTATTACTATTACTGCTGTTATTATTACTGCTGTTATTATTATTATTACTGTTGTTATTATTATCATCATTACTGCTGTTATTATCATTACTACTGTTATTATCATCATTACTACTGTTATTATTATTACTGCTGTTATTATCATCATTACTGCTGTTATTATCATTACTACTGTTATTATTATTATTACTGTTGTTATTATTATCATCATTACTGCTGTTATTATCATTACTACTGTTATTATTATTATTATTACTGCTGTTATTATCATCATTACTACTGTTATTATTATTATTATTACTGCTGTTATTATTATCATCATTACTGCTGTTATTATCATTACTACTGTTATTATTATTATTACTGCTGTTATTATTATGATCATTACTGCTGTTATTATCATTACTACTGTTATTATTATTATTATTACTGCTGTTATTATTATTAATGTGATTATTACTGCTGTTATCATTATTATTGTTATTATTACTGCTGTTATTATTATTAATGTGATTATTACTGCTGTTATCATTATTATTGTTATTATTACTGATGTTATTATTATTAATGTGATTATTAATGCTGTTATTATTATTATTGTTATTATTACTGCTGTTATTATTATTACTGCTGTTATTATTATTATTATTATTATTATTGTTATTATTTTGGGCAAACAAAGCAAGACATGTGAGATCTGCTGCTGCTGCTGCGCTCACACCTAATGTTTTTGAACATCACGTCTGTGTCGAGTGTGAACACAGCGTTCTGTGTGTGAGTGTGTGTGTGTGTGTGTGTGTGTGTGTGTGTACCTGCGTGGACCACAGGTTGAGCTGTTTGAGTGAAGGCAGCTTGATGAGCTGCTCGGCACAGGCACTGGTGACGTTGGTGAAGGCCAGGCTCAGGTTCTCCAAATTCCCAAAGGAGCCTGAACTCAACAGACGAGCCAGATCTGCATCCTGAGGCGCATTCAAAAACAAACAAGCAGACAAAAACCAAACACAGGCATTTAATGTGGAACGAATGGAAAGGGTCAGAGGTCAGAGGTCTCTTGTTGTGTGATCTCACCGTGGACTTTGAGGGCAGAGTCAGTCGAGTGGGGCCTCCTTTTCTTTGCTGAGGACACATAGAGAAATGCTTGTCAGACAGTAGGTGGCGTAAGTGTGCAGCTGCAGAGCAACATGTTTGTGCTTTCCCCTCTGTTTGTGAAGAGGAGAAAAAGTTGATTTTCTGTGGAAATGTTCTTTTAATCTGATCTTTGTGTGTGTGAGAATCTCATAAAGACAAAAGTCTGCTAATGAAACCATGAAGACAGTTTTCAGGTGGAAAGCAAACTGTTCTCCTGTTTGGGAGGGAATTTGAGTTCTTCTGAAGCTTCACAGACATTTAATTAAAGAAAATCAACATGTTATTGATTATTTTCTTATTTTCTAACTAATGAAGAACGTGTTTTCATGTCTCTGCTCTGTCGAGACTAGAAGTGCAACTACTAACTGATTATTAATCAATAACTAAACGTTTTCAATATTTAAAAAAGTTTGTCATTTTTCAGTTTCTTAAATGTGAATATTTTCTACTTTCTGTCATTTTTCAGCTTCTTAAATGGAATATTTTCTACTTTGTCATTTTTCAGTTTCTTAAATGTGAATATTTTTTACTTTCTGTCATTTTAAGCTTCTTAAAGGTGAATATTTTCTACTTTCTGTCATTTTTCAGCTTCTTAAATGTGAATATTTTCTACTTTCTGTCATTTTTCAGCTTCTTAAATGTGAATATTTTCTACTTTCTTTCATTTTCAGCTTCTTCATGTGCTTCTTAAATGGGAATATTTTCTACTTTCTGTCATTTTTCCGCTTAAGTGGGAATATTTTCTACTTTCTGTCATTTTTCAGCTTCTTAAATGGGAATATTTTCTACTTTCTGTCATTTTCAGCTTCTTAAATGGGAATATTTTCTACTTTCTGTCATTTTTCAGCTTCTTAAATGGAATATTTTCTACTTTCTGTCATTTTTCAGCTTCTTAAATGGGAATATTTTCTACTTTCTGTCATTTTTCAGCTTCTTAAATGGGAATATTTTCTATTTTCTACAGATTGCTCTGCGATGATTTTTCTACACATTTGAGAACATCATCATTTCCATGTCGGACAAACACTGATCAACATTTTTCTACATTGTCAGGACCAAACGATTGTGGATTCATGTAGAAATGAAGGTTTAGTTGCAGACACAGTAACTCACCAGCTCTTTGAGTTCTCTCTGTCGGTCACACAGCTGCTCGTACATGCGGAGGCCGACCTGCGTGCTCTCCAGAGTGGAGATGATCTGAAGTTGTGTGTCTTTGTTATCGATGATGTTGTACTCCAGCATCAGACACAGGATCTGGACACACACACACACAAACACACTTTGAACGTCACAGGTTCAGAGCGTTCAGACATGCTCGTCTCACAGCAAACATGAGGACGAACCTCGACCATGGTCTGGTTTCCTCTCAGGGCCAGCAGCATACAGGGACCCAGCTTGTTTTCAGCCAGAGACAGAAGGAACTTCTTGGTCTTGTAGCAGGAGCCCATCAGGATATGAACCTGGAGGAGGAGGCGGAGACAAGTGGCACACACACTCATTACCATAACTCCTACAGCGTTTGTAAAGTGATACGTGACCAACTTCACGATAAGGCTGATCACAAACACACATGCGTTCCATTTGTCATTGGAAGTCGTAAATGGCCCCGAACAAACGCGACTTTTCATTTTGTTTGTCGTATTTTTGTTCTCATTTAATCAATCGTAGACGTGTGTGTGTGTGTGTGTGTGTGCAGACACACTCACCATGCTGGCAAACAGCTCTCCATCATCATCACAGGCCACGCCTCCTGGACTGTAGAGCTGGAACCAGCCGTCTTTACCTGAACGCACACTGAGGAGGCAGGAGTGAACCTGTGGAACACACACACACACGCTGTCACTGAGGAACACACACACAAACACAGACAGTCACTGAACACACGCACACACACACAGACAGTCACTGCAGACAGTCACTCACATGCAGACAGTCACTACACACAGTCACTCGAACGAACACACACACAGACAGTCACTGAACACGACGCTACAAGACACACGCGACGCACATTGCAGACAGTCACTGAACACACACACACGCATTAACACACAGACACAGACAGTCACTCACAGTGACACACACACACACACGTACACACACACACACACAGACAGTCACACACACACACAATACACAGACAGTCACTGAACACACACACACACAGTCACTGACACACACACAGACAGACAGTCAGTGAACACACACACACGCCGCGACGCACACATGCAGACAGTCACTGAACACACACGCACACACACAGACAGTCACTGAACACACACACACACAGCAGACGCCAAGACACACACACATGCACGCACACATGCAGACAGTCACTGAACACACACACACACGACACATGCAGACAGTCACTGAACACACACACACACACGCGCACACACACACCTCCTGCCTCGGGTCCTCTGCAAACCTCTGAATGACATATTTCAGTTCCCTGTTCAGACAAAGAGACACAGACGTCAGGTTGTTTCCATGTGAGAATCGTCTGTGAAAATACAGACATGCTGTAATATAATATAATATAATATAATATACTTACTTTGTGAATTTGGCGTGAGCGAGGGCTCTGAGAGAGAGAGGGAGAGATCAGAGGTAACAAAGTGTAAGTCTATGTCACATGTTGATGTGTTTATGTCACTGTCAGACTTTTCCTTGTGTAAACTGAAGTTTGAAATGCTTCA
This sequence comes from Solea senegalensis, assembly GCF_019176455.1. Lineage (NCBI taxonomy): Eukaryota > Metazoa > Chordata > Actinopteri > Pleuronectiformes > Soleidae > Solea > Solea senegalensis. The sequence goes on along the minus strand of NW_025320932.1, from coordinate 60,125 downwards.
TTCACATTAACATCAGCGACACAAAGTGACCACACGAGGCAGCAGAGGACCAGCAGCTCCTGTGTCCCTGTGAGCTAAAATCACTGAATTTCTCTATGGACTTTGGTGTGGGAGAGTGAGTGTTTTACAGACGTGTGTCTCACAGTGAGATAAAGACGTGGACATGTTTCTGTCTCTCATGCTGCTTCATGTATGTGTTCACACTACAAATGAACAATAATGCCGTTCAAACCAATGCCTCCTTGACTTTTATGTTAGCGTCCTCTTCAGCTATTTCTTTCTTTATTTTTTATTACTATTATTTATGTTGCACAATTAATAAAATGAGAGAAAAATGTATACAGTACAGTGGTCCCTCGCTATAACGTGGTTCACCTTTCGCGACCTCGCATGCTTTTTTTACAGCGTACTAACGTGCATTGTGTTCTGCGTCCTGAAAAAGACGCACCCGAGCGGCGTGAGGACCAAGAGGCCGCGGCATCGTCAGAGGAACTATGAACTATGAAATATGTGTGAGTCACATAATAACTACTTATGTGTCCTCGTCGGTTGGTCATTAAAATTAAATTTGTTATTTCGAATAGCTAGGAAAATGTTCATATTTTTATGTCTCAAACAAATGTTTGAGCCTGAAAACAAGTTTTGATTTCATTCTATAATACTTTTATGTTTTAAAAACTAGGAAGGTTTGAACTTTGAGAGCGTTTAAACTAGTGAGAAAATGTCCGTCTGAGAAAAGTGTATGAAGTGTGTGGTTTGCAGCCTTAAAACACATATAATAATTGTAAAAAGTAAACTACTTCGAGGATTTCGGGTTATTTTTAGAACGCAACCCCCGAGATAACTGAGGGACCACTGTATCTGCAAGAATGTCTTTAACAGATGAAACAGTTTGTCTGTTTGTAAATCTTGTGTTGCATCACTTCATTAAGTGGTTGAAAAAACATGGAACAGGACTGGACTGTCTCGCAAGCGTGACATGTTCACCCCGCGTGTGCGTGCGTCTACGTGTGACTCATTATGTCCTCAGCCACACGGTTCTGGGAGTATTGTTGCTTTTGCTAATGACGCCCCGAGCCGTTGGCCTGGCAACCGCGGTGCAGGTGAGCAACAGGTGAGCAACAGGTGAGTCCCAGCGTCGCCGAAAACAAGTGGCAATCCCGGCAGAGTTAATGATGCGCGCCGCCGCTCGCTTTCAAATAAGGCTCGCGGCTGCTTTTAGCCAATTATGAGGCGTCCTCTGGGGAGGGAGGAGCTGCCGCTCTAGCTCATGACACCCGGGGGGGCGTGCCAATGTTTCTCACCCACGTCAGCAGTCGGCCCCATCAGGACCCCGCGAGGAACACCGACATGTCCCCTGAGGCGGAGACGCGACCAGGTGGACATAAATGAGGAAGGTGAGCTGGCGCTCGGGGACAGACGCGAAAAACACGGAACTGTTACGAGTAAAAATATTTACAGCAACGACGTCTTCTCAGAGAAAAGTCGACGTTTGAAAGAAATCCCGAGGAAATCTCACACTGCTGTCTACAGGGAGAGACGTGACAAGTGACTGATTTTACCCACTTAATAAAATCTACCTCAGTTTAAGAACACGTCCACGTCTTTGTCTCACTGTGAGACAGACGTTTGTAAACCACTCACTCTCCCACACCAAACCTCATAGAGAAAATCAGTGATTTTAGCTGTGGGGACACAGGAGCTGCTGGTCCTCTGCTGCCTCGTGTGGTCACTTTGTGTCACTGAGGTCAAACTGAACAAAGGATTTCAGATGCCGAGATCTCAGAGACATTAAGACATCGCCAACTTAGTGATGGAGGCAGCAGTGGATCAACAACTCCTGTGTGTGTGATGTTAAAATCACTGATTTTCCCTATGGACTTTGGTGTGGGAGAGTGAGCGGTTTACAGACGTCCGTCTCACAGTGAGATAAAGACGTGAAAGGGTTGTTAAAGACATCATAGACTTAAACTGACGCAGATTTTATTGTGCAGTGGCTCTTCTTTTCCTCGTGTCCTCGCTGTCAGCCATGTTTTCACTGAAGGCGTGCTTGCCTGTGTCTCTGTCTCAGCAGCAGGGGGCGCTAACAGCGCAGCCATACAACCACACTGTAGTACCTGACTTGTGTCTCATCTACTAGAGGTCAATGTAAAATTGATCAAATTCAAATAATAAAATTCAGCTGTTATCAGTACTGTAACATGAGTGTGTGTGTGTGTGTGTGGACTCACTCTTTGGGGTAAGGGATGGGCTGCAGCAGACTGGCCAGAGCAGGTCTCCAGTCATCGTAGTCTGACCTGAAGGACACAGACGGACAATAAAGAGTCATTGTGAGGACCAACAGAAGGGGGCGTCGCCCGGACGAGTGCGACCACGAAACAAAGCGAAAGGAGCGGCAGCTGTAACACGAGCAGCGCTCACATGACGCAAAAACACACAGGCTCCGCCCCCAACGCTGACCAAAGGCACAGATGCTATCACCGGCAACTGCTGCTCCAGTTTCATGCAGTGTGTAACAGCACATTAATCCAGATTAAAGGGATATTTCACTTCTTTTGTGTGGTTGTATGACACTGGAAACTACACAGAGAAACACATTTATGCCACTTAACAAAAGAGTCACGTCATAAAATCTACGTCAGTTTAAAGTCTACAATATCTTCAGCACATGTCCAAGTCTTTGTCTCACTGTGAGACAGACTTTTGTAAACCACTCACTCTCCCACACCAAAGCTCAGGACACACAGGAGTTGTCGATCCACTGCTGCCTCCATCACTAAGTTCAAATATCTGATTTTGTCACTTCCGTCCCTGAACTACTTTGTTCAGATTGACCTCAATGACACAAAGTGACCACACGAGGCAGCAGAGGAGCAGCAGCTCCTGTGTCCCCACAGCTAAAATCACTGGTTTTCACTATGGACTTTGGTGTGGAAGAGTGAGTGGTTTACAAACTTCACTTTGCTGTCTAACAGTGAGATAAAGACATGAACGGGTTCTTAAAGGTGTCGTAGACTTAAACAGACGTAGATATTTTTGGGTGAGTTTTTTATTAAGTGGCTAAAACTCTGAAAACAAAAAAACCCAGCTCCTCACTGATATTCTTTAACAATAAAAGCTACAGATTTAAAATAAAGCTGAATCTTTTGTGTCTCAGTGAGCCTCAGCCTCTTATCAGCAGCAGGGGGCGCTCGCGTGAACTCACAGCATTTTAAGGATGAGAGCAAAGCAGCCGAGCACGCGGTCGGCCTGCGCCGGCAGCTGGATGGACAGCGTGTTGACAGCCGGGCTGACCAGCAGACAGTCGATGAGGTTGGGCTCACTGTCACCCCCTGATGGCGGACTCTTTCGCTTTGCATTGGCCGAGTTGTTGTTGCGCTCCAGCTCCACCAGGATTTCACTGGAATTGACGACGGAGGGCGGAGGGGAGAGAGGCAGGGAGGGGATGGGGTTAGAGTTGGCGGGCAGTGGCGGCTGAGGGGGGGCAGGGTTGGTAGAGAGAGGGAGGAGGGTGGTGGGCGGTGGTGTGGGAGGGTCGGGCCGCAGTAGGCGGAGCGGCATCGGCGGCTTGCGGTCGTTTTGTTGCTGGCAACCGTTTCTGATCTCCTTCAGCGAGGGGGAGTTGTCCCGGCTGCAGGGAGGGAGGAAACGGAGACACATGATTGGACAACACACACACAAACATGACAATCAATACTCAAATAAAGCTGGGGTGGGCAAGACTCGTCGCATCAGATCAGACCAAGGTTCAAATAAAGAAAGTCAACGACCTCAAGTAAATAAACAACAAGAATCAAGTTGTATCCTCACGTAGCTAACATCTAGTGAGTCTTAAGAGTTAAAAGAGCAGTTAGCTTAGCATTAACCTTAGTAGAGTACCGAGTTCAGCCTTAGCCCCAGGAGAAGGGTTAATGCTAAACTAACTACATTTCCTCTAGTAGTTAGTTTAGCATGAACCCTATAAGAGTAGTTAGCTTAGCATTAGCCTCAACACAGTGGTCATGGATTGTGTTTACCTGTGCGTTACTGCTGTGAGTCATGTGATCATTTTCAGCAGACGGCTTGTTTTACAGTGTGATTAAAGGTCATTATGGAATTATTGACATGAATGTGTGTTGCGTAGCGCAGCTTTAATGCATGTAAAACAAAGGAAGCCTAAAAATGACAGAGTGAGCTTTAATGAGAGGAAGGAAAAAGAGAAGGAGGCGACGCTCCGGAGACTCGGCTCCTCTGAGAGCGCCAGCTTTGGAAAAATGAGCTGACACTGTTTCATCTCTGAGGTGACCAAGCTAATGATGCTAATGGGGAGGGGGTTAGGATTAGATCATTAGATCATTTAAATTTGAATCACAACAATGAGGTCGGTAATAAAAAGCATAAACATTCGTTCACAGAGTTATGTAAATGAACAAACAAAAAGTAGTAAATATTTTAGAAGTGAGAATCTCTTAAAGGGGACATATTATGCAAAATCAACTTTTTAACCATTTTAATACTCATATTTGGGACTCTGGAGGACCTACCAGTCGCCAAAGTGTAGAAAAAGAATACTCAGTCATGTTTTTGTGGTCCCCCTTAGTGTAAGTATAGGCGATAAAACACGCAATGTTGAATTCCCTGCGCTTATGACGGCAGCATGCGCATTTCACAGGTGAGGAAGGAAGAGCGGTATTATGTCAACGCGGAGGGACAAGTGTGCTGTTGGTGGCTGCACAGTGGAGCACAGTGTTTTACACAAACTTCCAGCCTCAGAGGATTTTATATATGAAGCTAATGTCCCGGATAAAGTCAGCAAACGTGTGTTTGTGGGTTCGCATCACTTCACATCAGACTGCGGTCAGCGAACGTATTTCACCAACGTACAAACACACACATTGTTAAGAAAAGGTCACATAGAGCTCATAACTGACCATTCTGACACGTCCTAATTAAAAATATTTGTTCAGTACGTCCTCCATGACCGGAGCACAGACTCAGTCTGATACAGCGGTGCTGTCCGTAAGTATCCATGTGTCGGAGGTCTCTTCCTGTGACGGCACTCTCTGTGAAAATCAGTTAAAAAGGCTAAGGGACAGCACCGCTGATCGCTAACGGCGAGCTGCATAAACTGCCGCTGTATGTGACTGACCGCCAGCTCAGGAGCACAGTCACATACAGCAGCAGTTTATTCAGCTCGCCGCGTGCTGCTCGCGATCAGTGGTGCTGTCCCTAAGTGTTTTTTAACCGATTTACAGTTGGACAGTGTTCGGCTCGATCCTTATGTAGGACGTCTCTTCCTTTGACCGCACTCACGCTGTTTTCCGCGCACGCTGCCATGTTGATATTGTCAGAGAACTACTGGAGGGAGGGGGGGAGGAATGGAACAGGAGCTGAGCGAGTGAGCGCTGTAAAGAGGACAAATCAGAAACAACCTGGAAGAAGTGGGTGTGTGTTTGCCTGTGTCTCATTTGCACAAAACCGAGCGTTCTGAAAGGGGCGGGTTTAGCAGGGTTATTGAACTGTTATGGTGCTTCATCCTTATGGTATTTTGACCAAAGCATGTCACTGACATGTTCATTAGGACACCAGGGAACTATTTTAATGGGGGAAATAGGGTATAATATGTCTCCTTTAAAGAGGGAACCCTGTGACCGAGACTTTTTAAAATCGCAAACCCCCAACATCACTTAACCAAATTCTTCCACTGTAGAAAAAGCATATTGTTGGAGATCGGAGTTTACGAGATCGCAGGCGCCGTTCACATAATCACTGATACATTTACCGTTAATCAGTCGTACGCATGTTGCTACACTGTTTGATGTAAATGGAATGCAGCATACTGTATTTCGTCTGCAAGTAATTACACTGAATGTGTCTCTCTTACGAATCATTATCATGATATTAATAACTAAACTGAAGGATTTCTTGCACAAAAACATCGACATTTATTTAATTTGACAAAAAATGTCACAAACAGGAAAGCGTAGAGTTGTGTTTTCAATCATCTCGTGTATTTTCCCCATGAGATTTTTCCCACTAAAACAAATTTAGAAGACATAAGTGTAACGACATTATGGCGTGATGTGATTATCTGTGCAGTTAATTCAATCTGTTTCCTGCCGTGTTTGTTTTTCTTTGCTTCTTACAGGAGAAAAATGAACGGCCGTCTCTGTCGTACGATGATGAATGAGTTTATGGCGGTAAACGACATAATGCGCTCGGTGATGAGCCACTTTCCCGGCAGCATCTGCAAATCACTGTTTGCTTCCTTCACATTTGTCCGACAACATGCGGGAAATTACCGATCACGTGTTTGTCTAATCAATGAAGAAAAAACATGAACAAATGAGCAGCTGAACACACACACACACACACACACACACACAGAGGATGACGTCTGCCGTTTGTCATTAAAGTGACAGAATTAACTAAGATAATGAAGCAGGTTTATCTTTTACAGTTAAAGGCTCAGTGAACACAATCTGATTCTCATCAATAATGATAACATCGAGGATTCTGCTCCTCTGGGCTTTGTTTCCAGATTCTTCCAGATATATATGTATATAATGCACGTAAAACAAACACACACATGTAGATATATACACACATATATATGTGTATATATATATATATATATATATGTTTACACATATATATGCATATATATGTGTACATATATATGTACACACACACACACACTATATACATATTTTTCTTGTGCAAGTCCACAATTCTCTTCCTGATATCGGCTGATTTCTTTTGACTTTCCCATTAAGTTACACAAAGAAAATACATCCACAGGTGTGCCTTAAAATACATCCACAGGTGTGTCTATAATTAACTCAAATGTTGTCAGTAAACCTATCAGGAGCTTCCAAAGACATGACATCTTCATTTGGGCTTTCCCAAATTGTTTAAAGACATAATAATCTTAGTTTATGTAAACTTCTGACTTTGAAGAAAGTAATAAATAATGTCTAAAAAAATCCTTCTCTCATTATTCTGGCATTTAGCAAATAGAAATAATTTTGGTAAACATAACGGACCTAAAACAGGAAAAGTGATTGTCTGATTTCATGTTAGACAGTGATAAAAGCACACGTGTCTTTTTATATAGTGTATGTCAACTTCTGGTTTCAACTGTATATGTGTGTATATATATACACACATATACATATATACATACATATATATGTATATATACACATATACATATATATGTACATGTATACATACATATATTTGTATATACACACATATATGTATGTATACACATATATGTACACGTAAACATACATATATTTGTATATACAAACACATATACATATATATGTACATGTATACATACATATATATGTATATACACACACACACAAACACACACACATATACATCTCAACCTCGAGTCCCTTCAGAGGGGAAAAAAAACAACCCAAAAACACAAAATCTGTGTGTGTGTGTGTGACCGACCTGTTGATGAACTCCTCATAGCAGGAATAAATGGCAGCGAGGCAAACTGCCACCAGGTTTGGCAGGACACGAGGGTGAGGACACTGACCTGTTGGTCCGTGCATGCTGCAACACACACACACACACACACACACACACGCACAGTTAAAGGCCATACATTCACTGCGGGTCCAGCATCTGTCCAGAGAAGGACAACATCAGACAAACTTAGCTTCTGTCAGTGATTCACTTAACTTAAAGCTGCAGTACGTAACTTTTTAAACATAAACAAATGTCTGCTTGAGTCAAATCATTGTTGATTAAAGTCTGATAACATTCCCGACCGGACAGTTTCTCACCTGTGGACGAACTTCTTGACGACCTCCATGCCAGCGTTGAGCTCGTTCAGAGCCAGGATGTACTCCTGAGTGAAGAGACGCAGGCGAGGGCACTTCCCGAAATCCTACACCGTGTGAAAACATCACATTTTACTTTCCTTCACTCAGACTTAACACAGTGACACAAAGTGACCACACGAGGCAGCAGAGGACCAGCAGCTTCTGTGTCCCCGCAGCTAAAATCACTGATTTTCTCTATGGACTTTGGTGTGGGGGAGTGAGTGTTTTACAAACTTCCGTTTCCTGTCAGAAAAGTCTGTCTCACAGTGAGATAAAGACGTAGACATGTGACAGAGATCGTAGACTTACTGCCTCTCCACTGCCCCCTACTGTTCATGTAAGTATGTAGACATTGTACAGGTGCAAACAGGCGCAGTAAATCTTCTACTTCAAACGTAAACAACACACAGCACCTAACTCACCATGTTGTGTTTGAGGATCCTCTGGACCACTGGAGTGAACACTTCAATCACGACCATGGAGCGCGGCCGCTCGCGACAGTGCTGCAACACACGCATCAGCAGCAGAGCTTTAGTTTGTCTCTTACTTGTCTCTAACTTACGTACTGGAAAATCTGACGTGTTCTTCATACGTGTGACTACTTCCTGTCCACAGTTTCAGGGATTTTGAATAAAATAATGTTGTATTACATCTTTAAGGGCAGTTCTTATGAAGTATAATTCAAGTTTTTAATCGATATTCTCAATAGATAAAACCTATTTATGGTATCTTTCATTTTAGTAGTTATAGTTTTGAAGTTGTCTTTAATTGTTTAATTGTATTTACGTCATCTTTCGTTTAAATTGTTGTAAAATAGGGATGTCCCGATACAACTTTTTCACTTCCGATACGATACCGATATTGCAGCCTTGAGTATTGGCCGATATCGATCCGATACGATATCAGCACGAATCATACATACTGTAATGACATATTTTGTAGTGTGGAATGTTAGAATAGGTTTGATCAAGTGATATTACTTAAACAGAGAACAATAGCATGAGAAAAACTGACCATTTATTATCAACCAATGGTTACATCAATTTTAACCTTCAACTTAAAATATTTGATTTTTCTCCATATTAATTTCATACAGTCTATGGTTGATTTCATCAGGAGGAAAGTACCAAGTGCTAATGGGTCTGTTTTCACAGGTAACAGCGTGTCTTCAGAGAACACCCCCTTGTTTTCACTATTTTGGATTAGCCCAACCCACACAGGGTGAGTGACTCGTCCCGCAGGTAAACCCGGAGCCCGGGGACCGGCCCCGCAGACGTACTTAGCTCCGTGTGTGGAACTTCAGGACACATTTAAAACACACAAAGCTCTTGGCATGGCTGCTTTTTTGGGTATAATTAACAAATGGAGGCTGTTGACCGGTGGCGCTGAAATAATGTTGTTTTAGCAGCTAGCCTCAGGACGTGCTAGCGTGGTGCTAACGGCTAACTCGCGCTGGCTATGCAGCTTCGTAGCCTCCGAGTTCAGAGGATAAAGAAAAATGGTTAACCTCTGAAATATCAGTAGCGCAACACACACTGTTGTTGTGATCATGTGATCTTCATGCATCCAACAAGCAGAGCCCACATGATCACAACGGGCGCTGCAGGATAGAAGTGCTGGAGCGGAATGGACTGTTGTATCGGAGATTATAGAGACAGTCCGATATAATCTCGTTTCTTGGCTGATCAATATCGGATCGGGACATCCCTACAATAAAATACACATTTTCATGTTTAATAGCATAACAGAGTTATTAAGTCATACACATTATCAATAACTCCATCTTACACATCACCACTTCCTTTAACCCTGACCTTCAAAATAAAAGCCACTAAGGCTTTGCTTTATTACTACTTACCATAAAAAAACTTTTGCCATAAGAGTTGACAATAAAATCAAGCTTAGAATGATTGTTTGTGCATTAAATACATGTTTGTTTGTTTTTTTACGTTATCTTTCCTTTAATTAGTTGTTCGAAAACTGATATAAAACTTAAACGGGAACAGGAAGTAGTCACACTTTGCACATGCACAGAACAAATGGCGTTTCTGGTCACAGATCAGGCAGAGAGAAGAAATACAGAGATGATGGAGGAGCTTACCTTACAGAAGAACTCACACAGGTCAGGAGGAGGGTGGTTGTTTTCCAGGAGAGGAGCGATGGCCTGCACACACACACACACAGATGAATATCTCCTCTCTCATATTTACTCTGGCCTGGAGCCAGTACCTGTGTAGATGTGCTTTCAGCTGCAGGAGCCTCATTAAACCTGACAAGCTTCATACACACACACACACACACACACACAGACACACACACACACACACACACACACACACACACACACACACACACACACACACACACACACACACACACACACCCCATGTGTGTTTATTCTGCTCAGTCTGTGGATCACGACGAGCAGAAGCTCCGACTACAGAGGGTTAATCATTGACTCCAGAGCCAACATCAAACATGAGTTCACAGTGACAGTGAACTTCACGCTGACTCACCACAATGATGTTCTCATGGTCCTGAGCGCTGAGGTTTGAGTTCTGCAGCAGAGAGAGGACGGAAAACAAAACCTTTAAGCTCTGCTCTTTAAGCTCTTTAAAGACCTACATTTAAAATATAAATGTAGTTTTTTTTCTTATGTATCAACATTAAAGAGAGCAGTGCAGTACCCACCTCAGCCAGCAGGGTGGAGATGATGTGCAGCGGCGCCTGGTGGATGGAGTCGTCCTGCAGTGGCGAGGTCAGAGCCATGTCCACCAGAGCTCGGATCTCCTTCAGCACCACGTCCCAGCGACTTGGGTTATTCAGCACTTTCCTGTACTTGTAGATTTTTTTCTGCAGGGAAAACATGACGCGGCGAAATATTGAGGAAAGACCTGTCACACGTGTGTGTGTGTGTGTGTGTGTGAGTGTGTGTGTGGGGGGAGATTTAAAGTGGTTGATGAAACTAACATTAATAATAAAAGACAAACTGTAACCTCACCTTCCACTGCAGGGAGTGAAACCACTGGTCTCTTAAGTAGCTGTTTGCAGCCTGTGGCAACACACACACACACACACAAAGACACAAACAACTTGTTAAATATGATAACTAAGAGACAGTTTTTATCATCCCTCGATCATCCTGAACAAGACAAAATACGTACACTATATATATATACACACACATATATATATATATATATATACACATATATATATAGTATGTATATATCCTGATTTCTTATTTATTAGCATGTTTGTCACACAAATGTTTGAGATTAAACAAATTTAAATATTAGTCAAAGACTGCACAAGCAAACACAATGCGTTTTTTTAAATGAAGAAAAGAAAACTCTAAATCTACATGGCCCTGTGTGAAAAAGTGTTTGCCCCCTAAACCTAATAACTGGTTGAGCCACCGTTTGCAGCAACAACTGCAATCAAGTGTTTGCGATAACTTGCAGTGAGTCTTTTTACAACGCTGTGGAGGAATTTTGGCCCACTCATCTTTGCAGAATTGTTGTAATTCAGCCAGATTAGAGGGTTCTCGGGCATGAACCGCCTTTTTAAGGTCATGCCACAGCATCTCAATATGATTCAGGTCAGGACTTTGACTAGGCCACTCCAAAGTCTTCACTTTGTTTTTCTTTAGCCATTCAGAAGTGGACTTGCTGGCGTGCTTCGGATCATTGGCCGTTTCTTAATATCCATACTTGTGCGTACTTGTGCATACTGTTCCAATTCTCAAGTAAGCGAACAGCGAGGACGGTTCTCAAAGCCGGAAATATAAATCTGAAATAAATATTTTTCTGTGTCCCAGAACGCAGTTCTAACATTATTTGAGGCGAGAAATTAGTCATTTAGAATTTAAACATGTGGTTTATGTATTAAGATCTGACAAATTTATAGTTTGACAGCGACGTTTGTCGGAGGTGATAAGCTCCGCCTCTGCGGATGCTCGGTGCTCACTGTGCCGGGCACAGAGCAGCGTTACCTCGGCCTGTCCTGATGACATCATGACGTCTCTGTCATTAGATGCTCGGTGTGATCTATGGATCTATGGTTTTATTTATTTTAACTTTGAATTTTAGATTTATATCACACGGTCATTGTATCTGTATTTAAATATAATATGTAAATATTAGATATATAGAGTAGTATATATTTGTACACGTCATGTATATACATATGTATATATATATATATATATATACACATATGTATATACATATACATATATATATATATATATACATACGTATATACATATATATACATATACATATATATACATATGTATATACATATACATATATATACACATATACACATATATATATATATATATATATATATACATATATATATACATAGATATATATATATACATAGATATATAGAGAGATTGGCACAGCACCCCCCGCGACCCTCTGGTGGAGGATAAAGCGGTTAGATGATGACTGACTGACTGATATACACACACACACTACTCTACAATGCTGTAATATATCTATTTTCCACATTGTATTATTTGTATTGTATATTTTAATAGAAATAAATTAATAAATGAAGTTAAATATTTAAAATGTGAAATAATAACAATATATATGCATTTATTAAAAGTATTTCATATGTTCATTAATCAACACTGTAGGTGGCGGTAATGAGGCTGCAGCACTTGGCGCCAGCCACCATTCAAACAGCAGAACAATACATACATACTTGCTTACTTACTAGTATTGAGAAACAGTCACATACTTGTGTACTCCCGTACTTGGCAAGTATATACTCCCAGCGTACATGTCAAGTATATACTTCCCAACTAAGCTTACTTGAGTATTGAGAAACGGCCATTGTCCTGCTGCAGACCCCAAGTTCGCTTCAGCCTGAGGTCACAAAAAGATGGCCGCACATTCTCGTTCAGGATTTTTTGGTAAACAGCAGAATTCATGGTTCCATTTATCACAGCGAGTCTTCCAGGTCCTGAAGCAGCAAAACAGCCCCAAACCATCACACTACCACCGCCATATTTGACTGTTGGTATGATGTTCTTTTTTTGAAAAAGTCTTGGGGATCGTCAAGATGTTTTTTGGCAAAATTGAGACAAACCTTAATGTTCTTTTTGCCCAACAGTGGTTTTCGTCTTGGAACTCTGCCATGCAGGCCATTTTTGCCCAGTGTCTTTCTTATGGTGGAGTCATGAACACTGACCTTAACTGAGGCAAGTGAGGCCTGCAGTTCTTTAGATGTTGTTCTGGGTTCTTTTATGACCTCTTACATGAGTCGTTGCTGCGCTATTGGGGTAATTCTTGTCGGCTGGCTACTCATGGGAAGGTTGCCCACTGTTCCATGTTTTCTCCATTTGTGAATAATGGCCCTCACCGTGGTTCTCTGGAGTCCCAAAGACCTTTTCCAGATCGATAGATGTCAATTACTTAGTTTCTCATTTGTTCCTGAATTGCTTTAGATCGCGGCATGATGTCTTCCTTTTTTGGGATCTTTTGGCCGACTTCACTTTAAGTCGTCTCTTGATTCAATAGGTCTGGCAGTAATCAGGCCTGGGTGTGGCAAGTAAACATTTCCAAAAAATGCGACTAACCACAGTGACCTGGTGATTTTACAAGGGGGGCAATTACTTTTTCACATGGGGCCATGTAGGTTTGGATAGTTTTTTCCCCATAATAAGTAAAATCATCACTTAAAAACTGCATTTTATGTTAACTTGGGTTGTCTTTGTCGAATATTTAAATTTGTTTGATAATCTGAAACATTTAAGTGTGACAAACACTTTTGCACACAACTGTATCTATACATACATATACATACATATATATGTGTACAGTGGGGCAAAAAAATATTTAGTCAGCCACCGATTGTGCAAGTTCTCCCACTTAAAATGATGACAGTGGTCTGTAATTTTCATCATAGGTACACTTCAACTGTGAGAGACAGAATGTGAAAAAATCCAGGAAATCACATTGTAGGATTTTTAAAGAATTTATTTGTAAATTATGGTGGAAAATAAGTATTTGGTCACCTACAAACAAGCAAGATCTCTGGCTCTCACAGACCTGTAACTTCTTCTTTAAGAAGCTCTTCTGTCCTCCACTCATTACATGTATTAATGGCACCTATTTGAAGTTGTTATCTGTATAAAAGACACTTGTCCACAGCCTCAAACAGTCAGACTCCAAACTCCACCATGGCCAAGACCAAAGAGCTGTCAAAGGACACCAGGAACAAAATTGTAGACCTGCACCAGGCTGGGAAGAGTGAATCTACAATAGGCAAGCAGCTTGGTGTGAATAAATCAACTGTGGGAGCAATCATTAGAAAATGGAAGACAAACAAGACCATTGATAATCTCCCTCGATCTGGGGCTCCACGCAAGATCTCATCCCGTGACAGGGACTCAAATCCTGCAGTGCCAGACGTGTCCCCCTGCTTAAGCCAGTACATATACAATAGAACTTTTTGGTACAAACTCAACTCGTCGTGTTTGGAGGAAGAAGAATGCTGAGTTGCATCCCAAGAACACCATACCTACTGTGAAGCATGGGGGTGGAAACATCATGCTTTGGGGCTGTTTTTCGGCAAAGGGGACAGGACAACTGATCCGTGTTAAGGAAAGAATGAATGGGGCCATGTATCGTGAGATTTTGAGCCAAAACCTCCTTCCATCAGGGAGAGCATTGAAGATGAAACGTGGCTGGGTCTTCCAGCATGACAATGACCCCAAACACACCGCCCCGGCAACGAAGGAGTGGCTCTGTAAGAAGCATTTCAAAGTCCTGGAGTGGCCTAGCCAGTCTCCAGACCTCAACCCCATAGAAAATCTGTGGAGGAAGTTGAAAGTCTGTGTTGCCCGGCGACAGCCCCAAAACATCACTACTCTAGAGGAGATCTGCATGGAGGAATTGGCCAAAATACCTGCTACAGTGTGTGCAAACCTGTTGAAGACCTACATTAAACGTTTGACCTCTGTCATTGCCAACAAAGGTTATATTACAAAGTATTGAGTTGAACTTTTGTTATTGACCAAATACTTATTTTCCACCATAATTTGTGATTTCCAGGATTTTTCTTTCACATTCTGTCTCTCACAGTTGAAATGTACCTATGATGAAAATTACAGAGCTCTGTCATCATTTTAAGTGGGAGAACTTGCACAATTGGTGCCTGACTAAATACTTGTTTGCCCCACTGTGTGTGTGTGTGTGTGTATATATATATATATATATATATATATATATATATACATACATATATATACACATACATACAATTATATATATATACACACACACATATATATACAGTATACGTATATATTTATATATATATTTACACACACACACACACACACACACACACACACACACACGGAAAGTATTCAGACCCCTTTAAATTTTTCACTCTTTGTTTCATTGCAGCCATTTTCTAAAATCAAAAAAGTTCATTTTATTTCTCATTAATGTACACTCAGCACCACATCTTGACAGAAAGAAAACAGAAATGTAGAAATTTTTGCAAATGTATTAAAAAAGAAGAACTGAAATATCACATGGTCATAAGTATTCAGAGCCTTTGCTCAGTATTGAGTAGAAGCTCCTTTTGAGCTAGTACAGCCATCAGTCTTCTTGGGAATGATGCAACAAGTTCTTCACACCTGGATTTGGGGATCCTCTGCCATTCTTCCTTGCAGATCCTCTCCAGTTCTGTCAGGTTGGATGGTGAACGTTGGTGGACAGCTATTTTCAGGTCTCTCTAGAGATGCTCGATTGGGTTTAGGTCAGGGCTCTGGCTGGGCCAGTCAAGAATGGTCACAGAGTTGTTCTGAAGCCACTCCTTCGTTATTTTAGCTGTGTGCTTAGGGTCATTGTCTTGTTGGAAGGTGAACCTTAGCCCAGTCTGAGGTCCTGAGCACTCTGGAAGAGGTTTTCTTCCAGGATATCTCTGTACTTGGCCACATTCATCTTTCCTTCAATTGCAACCAGTCGTCCTGTCCCTGCAGCTGAAAAACAACCCCATAGCATGATGCTGCCACCACCATGTTTCACTGTTGGGATTGTATTAGGCAGGTGATGAGCAGTGTCTGGTTTTCTCCACACATACCGCTTAGAATTAACACCAAAAAGTTAAATCTTGGTCTCATCAGACCAGAGAATCTCATTTCTCACAGTCAGGGAGTCCTTCATGTGTTTCTTGGCAAACTCTCTGCGGGCTTTCATATGTCTTGCACTGAGGAGAGGATTCTTGCCATAAAGCCCTGACTGGTGGAGGGCTGCAGTGATAGTTGACTTTGTGGAACTTTCTCCCATCTCCCTACTGCATCTCTGGAGCTCAGTCACAGTGATCTTTGGGTTCTTCTTTACCTCTCTCACCAAGGCTCTTCTCCCACGATTGCTCAGTTTGACGGCCAGGTCTAGGAAGAGTTCTGGTCGTCCCAAACTAAGGATTGTGGAGACCACTGTGCTCTTAGGAACCTTGAGTGCTGCAGAAAATCTTTTGTAACCATGGCCTGATCTGTGCCTTGCCACAATTCTGTCTCTGAGCTCCTTGGGCAGTTCCTTTGACCTCATGATTCTCATTTGCTCTGACATGCACTGTGAGCTGTAAGGTCTTATAAAGACAGGTGTGTGCCTTTCCTTATCAAGTCCAATCAGTTTAATTCAACACAGCTGGAGTCCAATGAAGGAGCAGAACCATCTCAAGGACAATCAGAAGAAATGGACAGCATGTGAGTTAAATATGAGTGTCACAGCAAAGGCTCTGAATACCTATGACCATGTGATATTTCACTTTTTCTTTTTTAATACATTTGCAAACATTTCTACATTTCTGTTTTTTTTTCTGTCAAGATGTGGTGCTGACTGTACATTAATGAGAAATAAAATGAACTTTTTTGATTTTAGCAAATGGCTGCAATGAAACAAAGACTGAAACATATAAAGGGGTCTGAATACTTTCCGTACCAACTGTATGTATATATACACATATATCTCTCACTCTCCCACACCAAAGCCCATAGAGAAAATCAGTGATCACACACTCACAGGAGTTGTTGATCCACTGCTGCCTCCATCACTGAGTTCAAATGTCTTATTTTGTAAAATTCTGCATTTAAAATACTTTGTTCCAATGTACGTCAGTGACACAAAGTGACCACACGAGGCTGCAGAGGACCAGCAGCTCCTACGTCCCTGTGAGCTAAAATCACTGATTTTCTCTATGGGCTTGTGGGAGAGTGAGTGGTTTACAAACTTGACTTTCCTGCTGGAAAAGTCTGTCTCACAGTGAGATAAAGAAGTGAACCTGTGACGTAGATATTGAAGACTTAGATTTTATTACACAAGTCTTTTGTTAAGTCGCAAAAATTTGCTTCTTTTTCCCCAATGTCCCCTCTGGCAGCCATGTTTTCACCGAGCATGATAGTTAAAACCAAAAGTAGCAGTTTATCAACCAAAAACACCTGTCGATCATGGGACAAGTATTTTTAGAACAAACGTGTTTAATTCCACATCGTGTCCGTCAAATCCAGGTGAAAACGAGATGAAAAAGGATCTTCAACCAAATAATACAGCAGTTTTTAAAATCGCTGACATTCTCACTTTTCCGTTACAGTTACGGACAATTTTCCATGATCTTTCCAGAGCTGGAGAAGTTGGTTTCCCCAGATTGTGGCATGATCTCCTGGCAGTTTTTCCACACTCGGCTGACATGAGCAAACATGACCGCAGAGGCCACCACAGCTACTGAGATAAAAGATACTGAGCTAAACTGGCTCGCAACTGGGATTGTGGGTGACAGAACCAAGCGTGGCGCTCAGTGGACGTCTGTGGTTAACACAATGGACGTCCAGTTTGGACACACTTTCCAATTCTGACCGCCAAGAACGCGTCAAACGTTTTGTCTACATTCTGATATCATTCGAGATAAAACTTTCACATTCGGTTGTAAATACTCCATCATCAATTTGCATATCTATAAAACAACAATCATGATATGTATCCTGCCCACCTCCAATTCTCACTGATTTAAAGATCGGTTTAATTCTGAAACCATTGTTTGATCAGTGTGAAAAATCATTTAGCAATAACGTCCATGTCAAATAACTCTTGGTTTTAGTCGGACTAACATTTTAAAAGTTCTATTTTAGTCGAACTAACGTGTTTTAAAAGCTAGGTTTTAGTCGCACTAACGCGTTTTAAAGTTGTTTAAGTAGGACTAACGTTTTAAAAGTTCTGTTTTAGTCGGACTAACATTTTAAAAGTTCTATTTTAGTCGAACTAACGTGTTTTAAAAGCTAGGTTTTAGTCGCACAAACGCGTTTTAAAGTTCTGTTTTAGTCGGACTAATGTTTTAAAAGTTCTGTCGGACTAACTTTTTAAAAGTTCTATTTTAGTCGAACTAACGTGTTTTAAAAGCTAGGTTTTAATCGCACTGACGCGTTTTAAAGTTCTGTTTTAGTCGGACTCACGTTTTAAGAGTTCTGTTTTAGTCGGACTCACGTTTTAAAAGTTCTGTTTTAGTCGCACTAACATGTTTTAAAAGTTCTGTTTTAGCCGGACTAACATTTTAAAGGAGACATATTATACCCTATTTCCCCAAGTTAAACTAGTTCCCTGGTGTCCTAATGAACATGTCGGTGACATGCTTTGGTCAAAATACCATAAGGATGAAGCATCATAGCAGTTCAATAACCCTGCTAAACCCACCCCTTTCAGAACGCTCTGTTTTGTGCATGGTCCCTTTACATGCAAATGAGACACAGGCAAACACACACCCACTTCTTCCAGGGGGTTTCTGATTTGTCCTCTTTACAGCACTCACTCGCTCAGATCCTGTTCCCTCAGCTCCATTCCTCTCCTCCTCCCTCCACTAGTTCTCTGACAATATCAACATGGCAGCGTGCGCAGAAAACTGTGCCGTCACAGGAAGAGACGTCCTACATAAGGATCGAGCCGAACACTGTCCAACTGTAAATCAGTTAAAAACACTTAGGGACAGCACCGCTGATCGCCAGCAGCGCGCGGCGAGCTGAATAAACTGCTGCTGTATGTGACTGTCTCAGACTGAGTCTGTGCTCCGGTCATGGAGGACGTACTGAACAAACATTTTTAATTAGGACGTGTCAGAATGGTCAGTTATGAGCTCTTTTCTTAAAAATGTGTGTGTTTGTACGTCGGTGAAATACGTACGCTGACTAAATACGGCGACCACTGGCCGCAGTCTGATGTGAAGTGGTGCGAACACACGTTTGCTGACTTTATCCGGCACATTAGCTTCATATATAAAATCCTCTGAGGCTGGAAGTTTGTGTAAAACACTGTGCTCCACTGTGCAGCCACCAACAGCACACTTGTCCCTCCGCATTGACATAATACCGCTCTTCCTCCCTCGCCTGCACTCTGGCAATTTATAGGGACAAGGTGGAGCTAAGGTGGAGCTCTCCAAGTAAACTTACTGGTGGGTGGTAACATTCTCTGTGAAATACGCATGCTGCCTTCATAATGCACAGGGTATTCTTTTTCCTCACTTTGGCGACTGGCAGGGCCTCCAGCGTCCCAAATAGAAGTATTAAAATGATTAAAAAGTTGATTTTGCATAATATGTCCCCTTTCTGTTCTGTTTAGTCGGACTAAGATTTTAAAAGTTCTGTTTTAGTTGGACTAATGTTTTAAAAGTTCTGTTTTAGTTGTTCTAATGTTTAAAAATTCTGTTTTTAGTCGGACTAACATGTTTTAAAAGTTCTGTTTTAGTCGCACTAATTTTTTATAAGTTCTGTTTTAGTCGCACTAATGTTTTAAAAGTTCTGATTTAGTCGGACTAACGTGTTTTAAAAGTTCTGTTTTAGTCAGACTAACGTGTTTTAAAAGTTCTGTTTTAGTCAGACTAACGTGTTTTAAAAGTTCTGTTTTAGTCGGACTAACGTTTTAAAAGTTCTGTTTTAGTCGGACTAACGTGTTTTAAAAGTTCTGTTTTAGTTTAGGCCACTGTAGAGGTGACACCTCTCTTGACATTAATATAAAAAACTCTTTCTGCGGTAAAAAAAAAAACCCAACAATTCAAAGAATATGCTTCTTCTGGGCTCTAAGATGATGAGATTTACCTGCAGTAGGACGGTTCCTCCAGGGAAACTCAGTTGGACACAGTACTTTGGAGCGTTGTCCCAGGAGAGAAGCTGCAGGTCTTCAATGGAGCTGTAGGACAGACATGTCTCCATGTAACCAGTGGGCTGGATGAGAGAGAGAGAGATAGAGAAAGAGAGAAAGGGAGGGAGAGATATATATATATATATATATATATAGAGAGAGAGAGAGAGAGAGAGTGAGAGAGAGAGAGAGGGAGGGAGGGAGAGATATAGAGAGAGAGGGGGGGAGAGAGAGAGAGGGATAATGTGAGTCCAACATTCAGAGACCAAAACAAAACTCAAAAGAGTAAAAATAATGATAAAACCTAGACTGAACGGAGTCTTAACACAAGAATTGAACTGTGTGAACAGTGAAAATGTTACCAGTGTAACAGTTTAAAAACAGAAAACTCAAGTTTGTAAACCCCTCACTCTCCCACACCAAACCTTATAGAGAAAATCAGTGATTTTAGCTGGCGGGGACACAGGAGCTGCTTGTCTACTGCTGCCTCGTGTGGTCACTTTGAGTCACTGACTCAATTCACAGCCGAATTCACTAAAATAACACATTTAAAGTCAGTGATGGAGGCAGCAGGGGATCAACAACTCCTGTGTGCTGTGATGTTAAAACCACTGATTTTCTCTATAAGGTTTGGTGTGGGAGGTTCTATCTCAACAGACAACACACACACACACACACACACACACACACACACAGGTTGTCTTTATCAGCTGTGGTGACATTTGATATTGTTCCCAGTGAACTGTCAGTGAGCGCTGAGACAAAGTGGAAAATCAATTTAAGCAGAGGCCATTAATCACACAATGACACAAAACATCAGCAAGAAACACATTGTTCACGAAGCTTTGAGTCCACACACACACACTACACACACACACACACACACACACACACAACAGTAACAAGCCACAACCTGTTTGCTCGTCTCAGAATGATTACAGAAACGCTGACAAATGACCACACGTTTCCGGAGTCAGGAACAGAGAGAGAGAGAGAGAGAAACTGAATATAAACAGATCAAAATAACGAGGCCGAGTGAAAGCCACAAGGAAACCGAGCTTGTAGATCTTCAAACCCCCTGACAAGTCTGCAGGGAAGTGTCATCTATAATAAGACGTGTGCGTGTGCGTGTGTGAAGCAGAAAATGGCACATGAATCAGCAGTTCATTTTTCCAGACAATAACGTCAGCTTGTGTTCACTCACTTACATTTTTATTTAAGGATAGAGACAAAAGAAGAAACCATATATAGGACATTATCACTTACAGTAAGAGTAAAAAGAGAAGAAGAAGAAAACACTGACAGGAAGCTGATTATGGTGAATTTCCCGTTATTCCGAATGTGAAAATGCCGTAGAGTGAACGCCAACATTCTCAACAACTAAACAATATCTTCATATTTTTGGGGATTTTGACGCTAACCATAATTAGCCGTTATCCTTCATAAAATGTGTTTTTAATTTTATGAAGAAACAACTCTTCTTTTCTTTCAATTGTAAACTTTTTTGTAAAGTGATGTACTGTAAATACTCCATCGTGTCAATTTGCATATCTGTAAAACAACAATCACAATATTATATTAATATTTTATTCATACATATATATTAGATGCATATATAGTCATAACATATGTAGTATATTAGTCGGACTAACGTGTTTTAAAAGCTTTGTTTTAGTCGGACTAACGTGTTTTAAAAGCTCTGTTTTAGGACTTTAACAGCTCTGTTTTAGTCGACTAACGGTTTTAAAAGCTCTGTTTTAGTCGGACTAATGCGTTTTAACAGCTCGGTTTTAGTTGGACTAACGTGTTTTAAAAGCTCTGTTTTAGTCGGACTAATGTGTTTTAACAGCTCTGCTTTAGTCGGACTAATGCGTTTTAACAGCTCAGTTTTAGTCGGACTAACATGTTTTAAAAGCTCTGTTTTAGTCGGACTAACGGTTTTAAAAAGCTTGCTTTAGGGACTAACAAAGCTCAGTTTTAACGCGGTTTTAACAGCTCGGTTTAGTCGGACTAACGCGGTTTTAAAAGCTCTATTTTAGTCGGACTAACGCTTTTAACAACTCGGTTTAGTCGACTAACGCTTTTAACAGCTCGGTTTTAGTGTCGGACTAACACGCTTTAAAAGCTCTGTTTTAGTCGACTAACGCTTTTAAAAGCTCTGTTTTAGTCGGACTAATGTATTTTAAAGCTCGCTTTAGTCGGATAACACGCTTTAAAAGCTCTGTTTTAGTCGGACTAACGTGTTTTAAAAGCTCTGTTTTAGTCGGACTAACGTATTTTAAAAGCTCTGTTTTAGTCGGACTAACGTGATAAAAATGAAATAGCTCCTCCACCACAGACTGTTCTGGTATAACTCCACTGCCTTCACACACACACACACACACACACACACACACACACACACACACACACACACACACACACACACACACACACACACACACACACACACACACACACACACACACACAGGCGGTTCCTCTCAACACAAACACATGTACTGTAAGTGCTGTGACAATGCTGTTTCTGCAGACAGGTGGTTCTTTTTATTTGCATCCATCTCTCTCTCCAGCAAAAAGGCAGCTCACTCACTCCCCCACCTCCTCTCAGTGAAGAACAAACAGGCTGTTGCTTCATGTCCACCTCCCTCTGCTGCTGACAGAGCAAGCAGACTCTGTCTCACCACACACACACACACGATTTTCATTATGGACGACAGACCTCTACATCAAATATTGGTTCTGGCTAAGACGCCTCATTTCCTCAGTAGAGTCAAAAAACCTGTCTCTGTCTGTCCCCCTGTCCAACTGTCTGTCTATCCTCGTCTTGACTGACAGACAGTTTTTCAAAATGACTTCCTCGTGTGAAACAGCGAGTCGAACAGACGAGTGTGTTTCTTTGAAGAGACGCAGACAAAACCCAAGGAAGTTCAATTTTCTGATGACCAGCTGAGCGTTGCCATGGATACTCCATCAGCCAGTGACTGCCTCTCTCTCGCTCTCTCTCTCCACTGCTGTGTTGCCATAGAAACAAGAGGATGAAGATGTAATGTCATGTTTTTTGTGTGTTTCCAGGGAGAAGCAGACAGAGAAGAAGAAGAAAACAACATAATAACTGAAATAATCTGAGGCTGCAGCTAACAAACAGTTTCACAGTCGAGTAATTCAGTGTTTGTCAACCTCGGACGGACGGACACACAGAGAGACGGATAGACAGTGTCCTCAAAAACAAAATGATTTCATTTGAATGATTTCTTTGTTTTATGGAGCAAAGAAACTAGAAAATATTCACATTTAAGAATCTGAAAAATGGCAGAAATCTCTAATCCCAGAATTTGTATCAGCTAACTCCGACTTCATCTCTGATTTAAGGATTTTAACTCTTTTCCTCTCATGAGTTCTGAGGTCATTGCTGAGATTAGAGGGTAAAGCGCTGTGTACGCGCTGCAACACGATAGTTTCACTTCTCATTTATGGTCTGACCCAAAGAACTGGGACGTCACTTCTGGAGGAGTGGACGGGAAAACACGAGCGCCACTTCTCCTTCTCTGTCGGACGCTGAACCTCAAGAGTCAGACGCGCGGAAAACGAGCGCCAACGCTGACGCACACGACAAGAGTCCTGCTGAAAACACCAGAAGAAAGCGGAGCTTAATGTTGACACACTTTCAAAATGAAGTGGAATCTTGTAGACTCAGTTACGTTAGTCTAAGTCGACAAATTGACGTCAGTGACACAAAGTGACCACACGAGGCAGCAGGGGGCCAGCAGCTCCTGTGTCCCTGCAGGCTAAAATCACTGATTTTCTCTATGGGCTTTGGTGTGGGAGAGTGAGCTAAATGTTGCTTTGTTCATGTGGGAGTGTTTGTAAACGTGTGTGTGTGTGTGTTTCTCCTTTTATTTTGTATTTCCTCTTTAGCAGAGTGATAGCGTCACATGATCAGCTGATCTGGATGTTCATAACAATAATAATAATAGTGGATATAAACATGAACACCACATGTAAGTGCATGAGTAAAAGGATTTCTTGAATGAACACCTTGTTGACTGGACATGACGGTGACAGCGTTTGGTTTAATCCACATTTGTGAATAATCTTTGTGCGGCAGCAGCTTTAATGACGCACACACAAACCACATCAGGAAACACACACACACATTATTTTCAGAGGAAAAATAAAAGTTGAACTGATTCTCACACTTTGTTGTATTCCACTGTGTGTGCACATGTCCATATCCCCTGTCTTGAGAACATGTATCAGACAAAACCGTCTGTCTGTGGAGACACAAGTCCTTTAGCACAAGAGACCTACTTCATAAAATCTACGTCACATGATCATTTTTTGTCCTGTGGGGACAGGAGCTGCTGGTCCTCTACTGCCTCATGTGGTCACTTTGTATCACTGAGGTCAATCTGAACACATTATTTTAAAACCTGAAGTGAAAATCAGACGTTTGAACATCAACAAGTCCTGTGTGTGATGTTAAAATCACAGGTTTTCTCTGTGGACTTTGGTGTGGGAGACTTGTGTTTCCACTGAGAGACAGTTTGTTTCTGATGAAGTAGAATCTTCATTAACCGTCACCAAGGACTTCTCTAATATATAATCAATAAATGCTTCTGTCATCAACAATACATTTAAACGTGGCTTACTGCTGTTCTACAGTCTGCAGATCAATAAAACACACTATCCCTTTAAGTAGTTTCACATGCTCTGCTTTAAATTGGATTCATGCGAGTTCTGTTACTGGATCTAATTAAAGCCACACACACACACACACACACACGTCTCTTAATTCTAACCCTAAGACCAGGTCTTAATCCTCAAAAACTCTGTTATGTCCTGTAAATGTCCTCACAAAGATATGTTTGTTTGACAAGTGGTCCGTCCACACACACACACACACACACTGTGTCACTCATACACACACACACACACACACAGCTCTGTCAGAGAGTGAAGCTCATTGTTCCTCTGCCCACAAAAACCACCGGACAACAACGCCAATCTGAGAAATGCACATTCATGCAACAGTGAGACAGACAGAGTGAGACAGAGAGATGTGTATATGGGCACATTCGTGGCCAAGTGGAAAGGGAACTTGACTTGTATCCAGAGGGTCGCCGGTTCAAATCCCCACCTGGCCAAAAAGGGCTGGGGTACCCCTGAGCCCCAATGCTCCCTGTGCGCTACTCAGTGTGGCAGCCCACTGCTCCTAATTCTAGGATGGGTCAAAATGCCCCCTTAGGATCCCCTAAGGGGATTTAAAAAATATATATATATACACACACACGTGTATATACATACGTATGTATATTTGTATAAAAATTGACTCCGTTAAAAGAATATTTTTCTTATTGACAATCATCACAATAATAAAACTTCGGCTTATTGTGTGAGCAATTTTTATCGCAACGCAATAAAAAAAAAAAATCCAATTCCTTCTTACATTTACATGTCATTTAGCAGACACTCTAATCCAAAGCAACTTACAACGCAATTGAGTACAATCAGCCAGGGGTGGAGTTGAACTTGCGACCCTGATGTCTATCGCACACAGGGTACAAGTGGTGAGCCACTCCACCACTTGTTACAAAACAACTCTCTAAATGCGTTTTATACCGAGAAGAGTTCATTTTAAACAAGGTTACCAAGATGTGAATAAAACGAAAGTGATGCAAACAGTAAGGTCATGTGATTTCTCACACACACACACACACACACACACGTATAACAAGCCTCAAACAATGTGTTGATAAAACAGAGCTCACTCTGTGGGAAATGTCAGACGTGTTGATGATAACAGAAGGTGGAAATAAAGGCTTTTATTATTATTCTTCTTATTTCAGGATTATTCTGCTCACCACAGACATGGACATCACAGCGGCTCATTAAAAATGTGTCACGGTTCAGAAACCACAATAGCTGGTTTAGAAACGGTGCTGCACGACTGAGAAGCAGCCTGACCCACGTCCCCAGGAACAACTGGGACACGCGTAGTAAAGTCTACAATGTCTTCAGAACACGTCCACGTCTTTATCTCACTGTGAGACAGACGTTTCCAACAGGACTCTCAAGTTTGTAAACCACGCACTCTCCCACACCAAACTTCATAGAGAAAATCAGTGATTTTAGCTGGCGGGGACACAGGAGCTGCTGGTCCTCTGCTGCCTCGTGTGGTCACATTGTGTCACTGACCTATATCGGAATAAAGGATTTTAAATGCAGAAGTGACAAAATAAGACATTAGAACTTAGTGATGGAGGCAGCAGTGGATCAACAACTCCTGTGTGTGATGTTAAAATCACTGGTTTTCTCTATGGGCTTTGGTGTGAGAGCACAGGTTGTTTCTCTGGACTCATGAAACGTTTGAGAGTGAAAATACACGGTCAAATAAAATATAATCTACTGTTTATGATCTGTATCACATGACCTTAACATACATTTCTTCAGACAAACTATACAGACAGTCATTACACTTCACTGGGTGTAATGAGATTACTTTTAGCATATGTACCCAGATTGCGCTGGAATCACTGGAATCAGATGACTTGTAACGGAGGGTGCATTCAGACAGTTTTTGTTAATGTACTCAGATCATTTGAGCATATTTATTCAATTATTTTAGCATACATAATCAGATTATTCAGATTGCCATGCTGTGTGAAGACAAACTACAGAGGCAGTTAAAATTGGACTACTTTGCTGGGTACAATCTGAAGTTATCCAATTGTTTCAGTGGACACAGTCAGGTTATTCTGGTGGATGTAATCAGATTACATGGCTGTATGAAACCAGATTACTCACACAGTTCAACATCACAGTGACAAACAATAACACTGATCATAAATGTGCTGCTACAAACACAAATAATTAGGCTTAAAATAAAATACTTTTGTTGATTCCTGGTATTTTACAAATTAAAAACATAGTATGTAACTTCTGCCTCTCTCAATCCAAACAATAACAGAGACTGGACACTGTTACCGTGGAAACGAATACAGACTTTCATGTTGTTTTTTTATTTTTAAAGATAGAGATGGAAATGTTTGGGTGTAAAATTCACCTCACCATCTACCAGTGTCCCCACAAAGATACGTGTACCAGAACGAGTGTGTGTGTGTTTTCTGTCATAAACACTCATGGAGACCAAAACCTGGTTCTAATGAGGCTAACTGAACCTAGTTAAGTTTAGGACTAAGGATTGAGGTTAAGGTTACATTACATTACATGTCATTTAGCAGACGCTTTTATCCAAAGCGACTTCCAAAAGTGGTTATTTATGGTTAGTGTTAGTCATTGGCTGGTCATGGTTATGGTTAGTGATAAGACTTTGTTTAGTCTGAACAAATGAATTGAAGTCAACGCGGAGACGTGTGTGTGTGTGTGTGTGTGGCAGCTACAGTATCAGCACAAAGGGCCGTGAAAAGCTCGCGGCCTTCTCGTAAAACTGCGTCAACGACAGAAAAACGTGCGTAATGTGCGTGCGCGTCTGCGTCAGGACAACAAAGCTGCGCGTGGACTGACACACACTGCGTTATCGTTATTATTATTATTATTGTTATTATTATTATCATCATCATCATCATCATCATCACACACACACACACACACACACAGAGGGTGCAGCGGGCACTCACGGTGGCGGAGGTGAGGCTGCTGTCCGTCAGCGTCAGGTGATGCGGCTCCCACCGCCGCAGGAACTTGGAGGTGAGGATCTTGCTGAGGAAGGTGCGTGGGTGCTTGACCACGCACACCTGGATGTCGCCCTCGTGCAGCAGCTTGTATCTCATGCCACTGCCGCCGCAGTGGTGCAGCGGCCTCCTGCACGGCCCCGCGCACAGCCTGCCGCTGCTGCCGCTGGTGTTGTTATTGTTGCCCTCGGTCACGAGCATCATCGTGTCGCCCAGCAGAGGCTTGTTCTCCTCGCACGGATAGAACTGGTTGTTGTGCAGCTCGCTGCTTCCGCCGCTGAAATCCATGTCTACTAATGTATCCAACAATGTTCGCGTCTCTTACACACACACACACACTCACGCACGCACACACTCACTCACTCACTCACTCACACACACACTCACGATCCTACATGAATGTGAGGAAGAGAAAAGGACGGATCAGCCTGTGGAGAGGGCGACACGGACGCGGCACTGACGCGGCAGAGACGCGGCCTCACGGCAACAGGAAGCTTTTTATGACACAATGAAAATAATCCACCATTTTTTCCTCCACGGCGTCACGGCGCGTGTCTCCCCCCTCCTCCGGTTTAAACCGTCAGGGCCGTCACGGCCTGCTCCGCCGTGTCCGCCCCGGTGCCGCTCGCGAATATCCACAGCGCGCACACACGAACCGAGAACACGCGGGGGGGGAGCTCCTGTGGCGGCGGCTCCGGTATTCCTCGCGCTCCTCCGTGGGTTTTTTCGCGGAGGTTCCACGCTCCACACTCGGTTTCCTTTGACTGTGTGTCTCGCTGGTGAAGGAGCTGCTCTGGTTGTCGCTCTCGCTCCGGCAGCGGCCGCGCTGATTGGTGCCTGCGCGTTCATGTGATACCGGAGTGACGTCAATGGGGAGGCGAGCGGATGAGCCGTCTCTTTTTTTTTCTCTTTTTTTGCTCGACTGTCTGCCGAGGGCGCACGCTCCCTCCTCAAGCCCCGCCTCCAATAAAACCCCGCCCCCCGTGCCCAGGAACATGGATGAATGTTGATGGTACTGTTTCTTTTTTTTTTCCACAGGAAATGATGACATATGTATTTATTTATGTCTTAAAAGTGTATTAGAACTACCTTTAAACAAAACTCTTCTCTTTTATATAATTTAAATTAAATTTTAAGTCAACTTTCCCTTCTGTCTCTCACATGTCCACACGTCCCTGACATCTCCTCACGTCTCTCTGACGTGTCCTCGCGTCTCTCTGGGGCGGGGCTAAAACGACAGATGACATCGCTGTGTGAGCGAAGGCTGTGAGGGGGCGGGGCTAAAACGACAAATGACGTCAGTGTTCCACTGGGACACGCCCACTACTTTTTTGTGAAGTGGCTGAAACCTGAGCGTTCAATTAATTTCCTTTTTATTCATTTTGTTTATAATTTTCACTTGTCATTGCATATAAAGTGTGTTACAATTGTGTTACATACATGATTTTGTGGGCCACACGGTGGTATACTGGTTAGCACTCTCGCCTTGCAGCGAGAAGACCCGGGTTCGAGCCCCAGTTGGAACAAGGGCCTTTCTGCATGGAGTTTGCATGTTCTCCCCGTGTGTGCGTGGGTTCTCTCAGTGTTCTTCAGCTTCCTCCCACAGTCCAAAAACATGCAATGTGGGGATTAGGTAAATTGGACACTCTAAATTGACCGTAGGAGTGAGTGTGAGCGTGAATGGTTGTTTGTCTGTAGTTGTGTGTGGCCCTGCGATGGACTGGCGAACTGGCCAGGGTGTACCCCGCCTATCGCCCGATGTAGCTGAGATTGGCACAGCACCCCCCGCTACCCTCTGGTGGAGGATAAAGCGGTTAGATGATGATGACTGACTGACTGACATGATTTTGTTTTATTATACATTTTCATTTCAAAACAAAAAGTACATACAAACCTGGAGCTGGATTTAAGTGCTGGTCAGGTAACCTGTGTGTGTGTGTGTGTCTGATAAAAGGAAAAGACATAATTGTACGGCTGTAAAATAATCTTTAATATGAAGTAGATTGTGGTGAATTTTCATGAGTGGAAAAAACATTTCAACTAAGTTGATGTGAGTGACTTATTATTCACCAACATACAGTCCTAGTGGTTTTTTTCAAGTACCACAAGGGGGAGCTGCTTCTTTCTCTTTGTTGTGTGTAGATTCTGACCAAAGTTGAAGGGGAACATGATTGGGCGTGCACACACACCCACACCCAGTAGATGATCACCTACCATCACAAAAACACACACATGGTTGTGTTGTTGAAAACTGCACACAGGAAGTAGCTGGAGATGAGAGGTGAGTTTCTCTTTGTTTGTTTTTATTACTTTGACACAGACAAACAACACCGTCTGACAAAACTTCCTCAAACACACACTGTGATACACACACACACGAGGGTCATGTGATGCTAACATGTGAGGACAGCTCAAACACAGACTGTAGTATTTACTGATGACGATGATGATGGTACGAGCAGAGACAAAGGACAGAGCCTCCGCATGTCTGTTCCACAGAGACACCTGTCCTCAGGACACGCTGCACATGTCTGTCCCACAGAGACACCTGTCCTCAGGACAGAGACTCCACCTCCTCAGCTGACTTTGAGTGAATTCCTATTTTTTCATTCACTCACACAAACATTTGGTCTTTTGTCTCTCGTGTCACACACACACACACGCTTGTTTTTATGTCTTAGTGAGGACACATTGACATTACCCACTCCCCAGCCCCTTCTTCTAACCTTAACCTAAACCCAAGTCTAACCTTAAAACCAGGTCTTAACCAAAAAAATAAAAAAAAGGTAGAGACAAAGCTAAAAAACATAGTCTCAACCAGACGGTGAACACGCGGCTCATTTATCAAGCGTTTGAATCCATCACCACATGATCGTCATAAAATACAATTTAAAAAAATGTGTTTCCATCCACGGAATCATCAGTGCCTGACGAGAGGGAGCGAGGACGGTGTGCAAAAGACGAGCAGCATGAAGGAGACGTGCCAGTTTACAGAGTTAGATCTGAGTCCAAACGGCAAACAACACGATCAAAAACACACAACCAGCAAATAAAATATGCCAATAGAGCCAATCAGCAGGCAGCTTCCTAAGCCCCGCCCACAGTCAGAATCAAACAAAAACACAAAGAACAAGTGTGGGAGCGCAAACACAAAAGAGTCGGAGCAAACAAAATTCTGATCATTGCAAACAGAAAGTGTTTTCAAACAAATAAAATAGAATATTTTTGAGCAATTTAATGATTTTTTTTTTTTTTGCCATTTGTGTATTTTTGATCGTGTGTTTCATTTTTGTGTTGTTTGCTTCTTAAAAACGTGCCGTTTTCAAAACAGTGACACAAATCTAATTGCACACATGCAGAGGGAGTGGTAGCGTCACACTCTGATCCGGAACATTCCCTGGCTCAGCTGCAGGCGGAACAGCCGACAGTTGGCGATGCGCAGGGCGGCGCAGCCCGTTTTGGAGAGGTCGCTGGTTAGCATGGGTCTGGTGCGGTGCCAAGTCCCCGTGCTGCGGCGGAACTCACGGATGTAGTCGAAGCTCGCGCCTGCACCAACAACAGAGGAGGAGAAACTGTCATGTCAGCACTTTTCTATTGGAAGTGAGGACGTTTCCACAAAGTGAGGACATTGTATTAAAGTGTGGACGGTTTTAGGAAGCGAGGACGTTTTTAGGAAGCGAGGACGTTTTTAGAAAGCGAGGATGTTTCTAGAAAGTGTGGACATTTTTAGAAAGTGTGGACATTTTTAGAAAGTGTGGACATTGTCATAAAGTGTGGACATTTTTAGAAAGTGTGGACGTTTTTAGAAAGTCTGGACGTTTTAGAAAGTGAGGATGTTTTTAGAAAGTGTGGACATTGTCATAAAGTGTGGACATTGTCATAAAGTGTGGACATTTTTAGAAAGTGTGGACATTGTCATGAAGTATGGATGTTTTTAGGAAGTGAGGATATTTTTAGGAATTGAAGACGTTTCCAGAGAGTGAGGACATTTTCATAAGGTGAGGACATTTATAGGAAGTGAGGAAATTTCCAGAGAGTGAGGACATTTTTAAGAAGTGAGGACATTTTCATAAGGTGAGGACATTTATAGGAAGTGAGAACATTTCCAGAGAGTGAGGACATTTTGTTTTACTGACCTGTGTCCAGGTCTCCAACGACATAGATGGCAGCACCGATGGGCACAGCACCATATACGAAGGATGAGCTGGTCTGGATACACAAGCTCTGGTCATCGAGGAACATCCACCTGAACTCGCCACGCCCACACAGGAAATAAATAAATAAATAAACAAACAAAGCACATTTCTCATTTTTAACAAATTGTTTGAAATCTTCTTCACTCATGTCCTGTATAATGATCTGTACTTTCATCAGTTTTACTTGAAAAGAGATTTTCAACAACTACATCACAAAAGACTCTACTAATAAACTCCAAGTCAGTTTAAGTCTACGATTTATCTTAACACGTCCACATCTTTATCTCACTGTGAGACAGACTTTTCCAACAGGCGCCTGAAGTTTGTAAACCACTCTCTCCCACACCAAACCTCATAGAGAAAATCAGTGATTTTAGCTGCTGGTCCTCTGCTGCCTCATGTGGTCACTTTGTGTCACTGAGTTAAGTCTAAATTAAATATTTCAAAAGCCAAATTGACAAAATAAGACATTTGAACTTAGTGATGGAGGCAGCAGTGGATCAACAACTCCTTTGTGTGTGTGATGCTAAAATCACTGATTTTCTCTATGGATTTTGGTGTGGGTGAGTGAGTGGTTTACAAAGTTGGACAAGTCTGTCTCACAGTGAGATAAAGACGTGAACATGTTCTTAACATATAAGCCGATCTGTCGAGACTCCCACTGAAGCCATGCTTTTCACCAACCTATGCCTACACGTCAGGCTGGTTCTCAGCAACCTGGGGCGCTTATAGTGCAGTCAACACTGACTGTGCCGCTGCCTCGTACAGTTTTACACTTTTAAAACATCTGTCAGATGCAGTAGTTTCAAACGGACCTTCTCATGTCGTCGAGGTAAAACTCAGATTTGCACGTCATCATCTGTCGCTGCTCGGGGTTTTCCGACTCTTGGCTTCTGACGCCACCAAACACGTAGAGCTCCTTGCCGACGCCACACGCCACTGAACCAAACCTGACCATGGAAAGTAAAATAAAAAAAAAACACGTTATCAAATATGAGACCATGTGATGTCTGGCCAGAGGGCTGACAATAGGGGGCAGGGTTTATCAGATGCCTTTTGTTTAAGTGTAGGTCTCACAAAATGGTGACTCAGACGATAACATGACATCAGACGATAACATAACATGACTCAGACGATAACGTGACTCAGACGATAACATGACTCAGACGATCGTGTACCTTCTCTCCTTCAGTGGACACGGGGTCAAAGCATTCAACAGAGTCAAAGAGTTTCCCGTAGGAGCCTCCACCGATGGCGTAGATCTTCTTGTTCATAGAGGCGTAGCAGCCGACCTGACAGAGGAGGAGACACACGAGGACAGACTCAGCTCCTTTCACTTCCATTCCTTTCTCTGAGGTTTGGTGTAGGAGAGTGAGTGGTTTACAAACTTCAGGCGCCTGTTGGAAAAGTCTGTCTCACAGTGAAGATAAAGACGTGAATGTATTCTTTAAGACGTCGTAGACTAACGTAGCCTTTATGAGCCGAGTCCTCTGTGCAGTGGCTAAAATCCGTATTTTCTGTGTTCTCTATGTGTGTGACATAGTGTGTGTGTGTGTGTGAGGTCACCTTGCGGATCATGGTCATACTCGTCTGCGTCTTCCACATATTGCAGTGAGGGTCGAACACTTCCACAGTGGTCAGCTCCATGTGGTCGCTCTCTCCCCCGAGAACGTAGATGAGACCGTCCAGCTCCACCACGCCCATGTTCTGACGAGCCTGAGCGCCACAGCACGCACGTGAAATGTAAACAACCATTATTAAATACATTAGTTTACTGACAATATGGATTCCTGTCTACATTTGAATATATTCCTTCCTTTTTTATGCGTATTTGTGCAAGTGGAATATTCCATGTTATTCATATTCTAACAGAAATCTCCCTGCGGGACAAATTAAGCCTCTCTGACCTCATATAAAGTGAGCCATAGTTTGCTGTGAAATGACTGGTACTTTGTTTCAAATCTTCACCTCGGGCAGTAAGTGTCGCTGCAGCTCTGCTGACATCTAGTGGCGATTAGAGCTGAAACGATTAGTCGATTATTAATCGATTACTAAATTAATCGACAACTATTTTGATAATCGGTTAATCGGTTTGAAGCTTTTTTCATGATTAAAACAAGATTTCTGATTGTTTAAGCTTCTAAAATGTGAATATTTTCTTTATTTCTTTGCTCTGGATAACAAAGAAATCATTAAAAGTCAATCATTTTGGTTTGTGGACAACACAAGACATTTGAGAACATCATCATTTCGAGGTTTGACAAACACTGATCAACTTTTTTTAGGTTTTCTGATATTTTATGGACCAAGTGATTAATTGAGAAAATAATCATCAGATTAATCGATTATTAAAATAATCGTTCAGTCAAATACCAAGGCAACACTGTAAACATGGCTGCAGCAGAGCTTTTTTAAAACAAGGTTTGTAGATAGATAGATACAGTGCCTTGTGAAAGTATCCGGCCCCCTTTTCAACCTTTTGCCACATTTGAGGCTTCAAACATAAAGATATAAAATTAAAAAATTTTGTCAAGAAACAACAACAAGTGGGACACAATCGTGAAGTTGAACCCAATTTATTGGATAATTTATACTTTTTTAACAAATAAAAAACTGAAAGGTGGGGCGTGCAATATTATTCGGCCCCCTTGCGTTAATACTTTGTAGCGCCACCTTTTGCTGCAATTACAGCTGCAAGTGGCTTGGGATATGTCTCTATCAGTTTTGCACATCGAGAGACTGGAATTCTTGCCCATTTTTCCTTGCAAAACAGCTCGAGCTCAGTGAGGTTGGATGGAGAGCGTTTGTGAACAGCAGTCTTTAGGTCTTTCCACAGATTCTCGATTGGATTCAGGTCTGGACTTTGACCGGGCCATTCTACCACCTGGATACGTTTATTTGTGAACCATTCCATTGTAGATTTGGCCTTATGTTTAGGATCATTGTCCTGTTGGAAGTTAAATCTCCGTCCCAGTCTCAGGTCTTTTGCAGACTCCAACAGGTTTTCTTCCAGAATGGTCCTGTATTTGGCTCCATCCATCTTCCCATCAATTTTAACCATCTTCCCTGTCCCTGCTGAAGAAAAGCAGGCCCAAACCATGATGCTGCCGCCACCATGTTTGACAGTGGGGATGGTTTGTTCAGGGTGATGAGCTGTGTTGCTTTTTCGCTTTTTTATGCCGTTTTGCATTGTGGCATCTGACCAGAGCACCTTCTTCCACATGTTTGGTGTGTCTCCCAGGTGGCTTGTGGCAAACATTAAACGAGACTTTTTATGAATTTCTTTGAGAAATGGCTTTCTTCTTGCCACTCTTCCATAAAGGCCAGATTTGTGCAGTGTACGACTGATTGTTGTCCTATGGACAGACTCTCCCACCTCAGCTGTAGATCTCTGCAGTTCATCCAGAGAGATCATGGGCCTCTTGGCTGCATCTCTGATCAGTCTTCTCCTTGTTCAGGATGAAAGTTTGGAGGGACGGCCGGGTCTTGGTAGATTTGCAGTGGTCTGATACGCCTTCCATTTCAATATGATTGCTTGCACAGTGCTCCTTGCAATGTTTAAAGCTTGGGAAATCTTTTTGTATCCAAATCCAGCTTTAAACTTCTCCACAACAGTATCTCGGACCTGCCTGGTGTGTTCCTTGGTCTTCATGATGCTCTCTGCGCTTTAAACAGAATCCTGAGACTATCACAGAGCAGGTGCATTTATATATATTTATTTATGAGACGTGATTACACACAGGTGGATTCTATTTATCATCATCAGTCATTAAGGACAACATTGGATCATTCAGAGATCCTCACTGTGAGGCCGAATAATAATGCACGCCCCACTTTTCAGTTTTTTATGTGTTAAAAAAGTATAAATTATCCGATGAGTTTCGTTCCACTTCACGATTTTGTCCCACTTGTTGTTGATTCTTGACAAAAAATTTCAATTTAATAACTTTATGTTTGAAGCCTCAAATGTGGCAAAAGGTTGAAAAGTTCAAGGGGGCCGATACTTTCACAAGGCACTGTAGATACTTTATTCATCTCACAGAGAAATTCACAACTTTTAATGTTTTACAGCAATTTGGACGATGTCAATAACTGAAAACTGAGTTCTGTTCGCAAGTGAGAGAGAAAAGACAAAGTTAACTGTGACTTTTAAAGAAACGTATTTACGGACAGAAAACAGAGACATTTCAAACGTGCTGTGTCTCACCGAGACTGCTGTTCCACTTTCAGAGAAAACTAATTTATTACTTAATAACTCATTGAATTATTGCCCAGCTCTGGTAGGGATGATCCAAATTGAAACTTAAATGTTAACTGTAAATACAATTATTATAATTCTACAGATGTGTTCACGACGCAAAGAATAAATGTTTTTATAGATTTTAAATTATGCATAAATGCTGGTCCTGTTCCTTTCATTGTAAAACTACAATGACAAGACATCTTCACTGTTAGACAGACTTTTCCAACAGGAAACTGAAATTTGTAAACCATTCACTGTCCCACACCAAACCCCATAGAGAAAACAGGAGCTGCTGGTCTACTGCTGCCTCGTGTGGTCACTTTGTGTCACTGAGGTCAATCTGAACATAGGACTTAAGAAGCCGAAGTGACAAAAAAAAACATTCGAACATAATGATGTAGGCAGCAGTGGATCAACAACTCCTGTGTCTGTGATGTTAAAATCACTGGTTTTCTCTATGGGGTTTTTAGTGTGGGAGAGTGAGTGGTTTACAGACATCTCACAGTGAGAGAAAGACGATATCATAGACTTAAGCTGACTCTGCTCTCAGCAGCAGGGAAAAATGAAACTGTAGTTACCACTCACTCTCCCACACCAAACCCCATAGATGACTCAAGCAGGTATGAGTATTTCTCTTTATATTTGGAATAAGAAAATTGTGATTAGTGAGTTTAAATAAATAATAAAAGTGAGAAAAAAAACATACAGAAATAAGTCATCATAACCTGATATCCAGAGGTCAGTCGCATGAAATCAACGGTTTGACCCATGAGCCACAAGTTTGACCTCTTCTCCGAAGAAAAAGAAAAAAGTCTGTGTCTATATTTATAGAGGAGGAGGAGATGAAGACAAGAGCTCACCTGAAGCATGGGGGCGATGGGGCTCCACGTGTTACAGTCCGGGTCATATTTCTCTCCACTGTCCATAACCACGTGATGTCCGTCAGCTCCGCCCACCACAAACAGGAAACCCTCTAACACAACAGGAAGTGATCATTGACCATATGCTCAGTTCATTTTTCTTTATCTCTTTCCAGGGCTTGGAGGTTTTTTTTGTTGTTTTTTTATTTACAAACTTTCAAGGATTTCAAGGACCCACAAGGAAAAACTTTCCAGGGCTTGGATTTTTTTTTATTTACAAACTTTCAAGCATTTCAGGAACCCACGAGGAAAAGCTTTCAAGGGCTTGGAATCTTTCTTTTTTTTTTATTTACTAACTTTCAAGGATTTCAAGGACCCATGAGGAAAAACTTTCTAGGGCCTGGAATTTTTATCTTTTTTTTTAATTTACAAACTTTCAAGGATTTCAAGGACCCATGAGGAAAAACTTTCCAGGGCTTGGATTTTTTTTAATTTACAAACTTTCAAGGATTTTAAGGACCCACGAGGAAAAATGTTCCAGGGCTTGGAATGTTTTTAAATTTACAAACTTTCAAGGATTTCAAGGACCCAGGAAAAACTTTCCAGGGCTTGGAAGTTTTGTTATTTTTTAATTTACAAACTTTCAAGGATTTCAAGGACCTATGAGAAAAAGCTTTCTAGGGCTTGGAATCTTTCTTTTTTTTTACAAACTTTCAAGGATTTCAAGGACCCATGAGGAAAAACGTTCTAGGGCTTGGAATTTTTCTCTTTTTTTTAAATTTACAAACTTTCAAGGATTTCAAGGACCCATGAGGAAAAACTTTCCAGGGCTTGGATTTTTTTTAATTTACAAACTTTCAAGGATTTTAAGGACCCACGAGGAAAAATGTTCCAGGGCTTGGAATGTTTTTTTGTTTTTTTTTATTTACAAACTTTCAAGGATTTCAAGGACCCACGAGGAAAACTTTCCAGGGCTTGGAAGATTTGTTATTTTTAATTTACAAACTTTCAAGGATTTCAAGGACCTATGAGGAAAAGCTTTCTCGGGCTTGGAATCTTTCTTTTTTTAAATTTACAAACTTTCAAGGATTTCAAGGACCCATGAGGAAAAACGTTCTAGGGCTTGGAATTTTTCTCTTTTTTAAATTTACAAACTTTCAAGGATTTCAAGGACCCATAAAAATAGGGCTTGGAGTTTTTTTTTACAAATTTACAAACTTTCAAGGATTTCAAGGACCCATGACATTTTTCTAGGGCTTTTTAGAAATGTACAAAATTTCCAGGGTTAAAGACCCAAAACGTTCTAGGGCTTGGAAACTTTTTTTAATTTACAAACGTTCAAGGATTTCAAGGACCCATGAGGAAAAACGTTCTAGGGCTTGGAATCTTTCTTTTTTTTAATTTACAAACTTTCAAGGAGCGCGTTCTAGGGCTTGGAATTTTTCTCTTTTTTAACAAATTTACAAACTTTCAAGGATTTCAAGGACCCATGACATTTTTTTTCTAGGGCTTGGAGTTTCTCTTTTTAGAAATTTACAAACTTTCAAGGATTTCAAGGACCCATGGAAACCATGAGCAATTAGTTTTTCTCGCAAGACCTGTGATTTCGCAAGATTCTGAGGACTCCAGGGTGGTGATTTTACAAGGCTGGTTTTCCACTGACACCAACCAGGAAGTTCTGCTTTGAATGCCTCAGGACGGACGACTAAAAAGAATCCTCAGCACTGACCTGCGGCGACCACGCCGTGACCGACGCGGGCGATGTTCATGGGCTGCAGCTCGATCCAGTTCTGTCTGCTGACGTCGTACAGCGGACACATGCAGCGCGTCACTGCGGTCGGCTTCCTGGTTCTGCGGCGTGATGGGACAAAAAAAACACGATAAAATAAAATGCACATTTATCTTTCTTCATAAAATTAAAAGTACAGGTCATTCTGATGGAATTTGTCATGTTCGTGGTCATTAGCGGCAACAGGAAGTAGTCACACCGCCGTTCCAACATGGCGGACAATGGAGTCCCATGATGTTCGGAATGACGTTCACATTTAGCCCATTTTAGCCCCCTAACACACTTTAGCACACTTTAGCCCTTTAACACACTAGCACTTTAACGCACTTTGCGTCGCCGTAATTACGCAACGGTTTGTGCTATCAGAAAAATTCCAACAGTTTCTGAGAGCTGAGAAGTCGCACGTCAAAGCAAACATGTGCTTATTACAGTCATTTCACTCACGCTGTTACAGGAAGCCGGCAAACCAAATACTCAAACAAATGCTATTTCAAATGTGTTTTATACTGTTCAAATTTTAAATTTAACTAAATCTAGTGTTTCTTTTTCTCAATAAAACCTTTTGTTTTTCTTCATTTTGAATATTTAATACACTATTTCCACATGCAGTAGACCGTAAATAACTGCCAGATGTTGAAAATTATTCTGGAATAATGGTCACAAAGCACTTTCCTGGCCCTTATGAGGCTTAGGTGTTAAAGGGTTAAAGGGAA
The DNA here is from genome assembly GCF_019176455.1 of Solea senegalensis. Classification (NCBI taxonomy): domain Eukaryota; kingdom Metazoa; phylum Chordata; class Actinopteri; order Pleuronectiformes; family Soleidae; genus Solea; species Solea senegalensis. The sequence goes on along the minus strand of NW_025320932.1, from coordinate 20,650 downwards.
ATAGGTGATAAAATACAACACATATGGGCGGGACACCAGTGTGACTGACAGCTGGTATCGTCGAAGTTTCTTCTCGACAGGATTCTGACAGGAGTCCACCTCTTTACATAAATACATATCATATTTATATTTTATGCAACTAACATGGCCGACTCACTTGCGATCTTCTCCTCCGGCGAGAACGATACACTCAGAGTATCCTCGGGGTTTGAAGGCGTCGAGCAGAGCTCGGCCCTGCAGCTGACCGTCCGCCCCCCCCGGCTGACAGTGATCTCTGATCACCTCCCTCATCAGTGGCTCCCCCATGGCCTGATGGGATATCAAGCAACACACACTGAGTGAGAGTGGCCACAGTGGCTGTTTCCTCCACTCACTCACACACAACTATTTCTGTATATATACAGTGGGTACGGAAAGTATTCAGACCACCTTAAATTTTTCACTCTTTGTTAATTTGCTAAAATCATTTTTTTTCCTCAATCATGTACACACAGCACATCATGTTGACACAAAGACACAGAATTGTAGAAATGTTTGCAGAAAGAACAAAAACTGAAACATGACATGGCCATAAGTATTTAGACCCTTTGCTGTGACAGGTGCTGTCCATTTCTTCTGATCATCCTTGAGATGGTTCTGCTCCTTCATTGGAGTCCAGCTGTGTTTAATTAAACTGATTGGACTTGATTAGGAAAGGCACACACCTGTCTATATAAGACCTTACAGCTCACAGTGCATGTCAGAGCAAATGAGAATCATGAGGTTGAAGGAACTGCCCAAGGAGCTCAGAGACAGAATTGTGGCAAGACACAGATCTGGCCAAGGTTTTTTACAGAATTCCTGCTGCACTTAAGGTTCCTAAGAGCACAGTGGCCTCCATAATCCTTAAATGGAAGAAGTTTGGAACAACCAGAACTCTTCCTAGATCTGGCCATCTGACCAAACTGAGCAATGGAGGGAGTGGAGCCTTGGTGAGAGAGGTAAAGAGGAACCCAAAGATCATTGTGGCTGAGCTCCAGAGATGCACTGAGGAGATGGGAGAAAGTTCTAGAAAGTCAACCATCACTGCAGCCCTCCACCAACCAGGACGTTCTGGCAGAGCGGCCCGACAGAAACCTCTCCTCAGTGCACGACACATGAAAGGCGGGCTTTCATAGAGTTTGCCAAAAAACACATGAAGGACTCCCAGACTATGAGAAATAAGTTTCTCTGGCCTGATGAGACCAAGATTGAACTTTTTGGCGTTAATTCTAAGCGGAATGTGTGGAGAAAACCAGACACTGCTCATCACCTGCCTAATACAATCTCAACAGTGAAACATGGTGGTGGCAGCGTCATGCTATGGGGGTGTTTGTCAGCTGCAGGGACAGGACGATGTAATTGAAGGTGAGATGAATGTGGCCAAGTACAGCGATTACCTGGATGAAAACCTTTTCCAGGGTGCTCAGGACCTCAGACTGGGCCGACACTTCCCCTTTCAACAAGACCATGACTCTAAGCGCACAGCTAAAACGACAAAGGAGTGGTTTAGAAACTACTCCGTGACTCTTGAGTTGAGCATCTCTGGAGAGACCTGAAAATGGCTGTCCATCAACCTGACAGACCTGGAGAGGATCCCCAAATCCAGGTGTGAAACACTTGTTGCATCATTCCCAACAAGACTCATGACTGTATTAGCTCAAAACTGTGCTGCTACTCAATACTGAGCAAAGGCTCTGAATACTTATGACCATTTGATATTTCAGTTGTTGTTCTTTAATAAATTTTTAGTGTTTTTGTGTCAAAGTGATGTGCTGTGTGTACATGAATGAGGAAAAACATCTACTTCAATGATTTTAGCAAATGGCTGCACATTAACAAAGAGTGAATACTTTCTGTACCCACGGTAACTTGCAACTGTTGATTTAAAAAAAAAAGAGACCTTTTTTAAGTGTGGTTGTTGTTTGAATAACAGCTGCCAGCCCAGGCATCACAGGACAGTTTTAGACAAAAGGCTCACGAAGAAGTCTACGACGTCTTTATCTCACTGTGAGACAGATGTTTGTAAACCACTCACTCTCCCACACCAAACCTCATAGAGAAAACCAGTGATTTTAACATCACACACACACACACACACACACACACACAGGAGTTGTTGATCCATCACTAAGTTCTAATATCTTATTTTGCCACTAAAATAATTTGTTCAGATTGACTTCAGTAACTTTATGAACACTATCTTCTCATAAAGTTTCTGATAAATGTGATGAACACATGAATTAGAGTGAAATAATCTGGAATTATAAATCTACTTTTAACATGTTGTTATTGTTCCAGCAGCTAAACAAAGAAGTAAACAGCCGGACTACCGGCATTTTGCCTTTACTCCCAGAATGCATTACATGTTGGTCACATGGTCTGGCGAGCTCAATAATATGATCATGAGTCTGCAACGAGACCTACTTGAACTTTTCGACATATGCGCTGTGTGAGCGACTCCATAGGAATGAGCAGAGCCAAAGGGGCAGAGCTCTATCCAGTTCTTAATAATACATTCATGACAAACTGTTTCAGGATTTCAAAAAGTGTTTTGCATTATATAAATTTGTTTCAAGTTTTGTAATACTAGTTTGCACTTCCAGGCCACCGTACTCAGTGACACAAAGTGACCATACGAGGCAGCAATGGATCAACAACTCCTGTGTGCTGTGATGTTAAAATAATTTTTTTTGGTGTGTCAGAGTGAGTGGTTTACAAACTTCAGTCTCACAGTGAGATAAAGACGTGGACGTGTTGCTTTTCCAGCAAACATCATTAGGTGGATTTTTTCTTTAACAACGATGATTACCACAGGTTTAATGTCGCAGGTGGAGTACCTGCTCTCTCAGGTAGCTGGCGTCCAGGCCCTGCAGCCATACAGCTGACATCACTTCCTTCAGGTGCACCTGCAAACACATGGAACAACGTTCATGTTTGAGCAAGAAGCTCTTTTTTAAATCATCATACAATAAACAAACATTTTTAACTTTACATCAGTCATTTTTCATCATGGCCACTCACCTTACGGTCCTGTGGGTCATGTGCCAACCACCGCACCACAGCCTCCAGCACGTACTTCTCGTTGCCCACGTTCAGCTTCTCCATGGCGAGCACCTCGCAGAGCCGCTCCGGCGGAAGCTCCCTGAACTCCTCTGTGAGCGCCACGTCGCGAAAGTGCGTCTGCAGGAACTCCGTGGCGGCATAGTGGACGTGGTACAGGCAGTAGTGGAGGGAGAAGAGGCGGATGCCGAGGCAGTTCTCTGCAGTGATGCAGCTCTCTAAGAACTGACAACACAGCAGCTTGAGGTCGGTCATGAGGAGCAGGTCAGACGCCTGCACCATGTCCTGGATGGTGTCTTCACTCAGAGTGATCTGTGGGTGAAGGGAGCACACACAACTTTTATTTAAACAGGAAAGTCCCGTTGAGATGAAAGGGTTAGTTCTGCTGTGGTTGTATGAGGTTCTGAAGTGTCAGCCGTAAGAACATGTTCACGTCTTTAACTCACTGTGAGACAGTTTATAAACCACTCACTCTCCCACACCAAAGTCCATTGAAAAAGTGATCTTAACATCACAGTACACAGGAGTTGTTGATCCACTGCTGCCTCCATCACCAAGTTCTAATGTCTTATTTTATGGTTTCAGCTTTTAAAATCCTTTGTTCAGATTGACCTCAGTGACACAAAGTGACCACACGAGGCAGCAGAGGACCAGCAGCTCCTGAGTCCCTACCAGCTAAAATCACTGATTTTCTCTATGGGCTTTGGTGTGGGAGAGTGAGTGGTTTACAAACTTCACATTCATGTTATAATAGTCTTATAATGCTATAGGTTTAACATGTCTGACAGCTGGATAAAGCATTATTAAAGCATCATAGACATAAGCAGACATAGATTGTATTGGTGAATGTTTAGTAAAGTGGCTGAACTCTTTTTTTTCCTTGCATCTCTGCGGGCAGCCATGTTTTCACATGAACTATCAGCTATACCACTATAACTACAACTATAAGAGCAAGTTTGAAATGCAGTTGTGTAGCCTGTTGTGTGTCACACACAGAGCCTTTAGTCAGATTTCAGCCGCCTGTACACAGCATTATGTAACATCTGCATAAAAAATAAAAAATAGCATCCAACACATTCCATCTGAGATTGAGTTTATCTAATTCGTAAATAATAGAGGGCCTAACACAGAGCCCTGTGGTACATGATGGGCAGGAAACAATAACTTGTTCTGACCACACCTTGCACCTAAAAACAAAACAAACAAAAACTCTCCACACTCACTTCACCGCTGAAGATGAAGTCGAGGATTTGTTTCATGGTGTCCATGGAGACGCCCTGCAACTCGATCCTGTATGTAGACCCATCTTCCTTTGGAGGGTTGTAGTTCAGCTTGGTCCTGACGGGAAGAAATCAAAAATGGAAACTCTGGCAGCTCTTCTGTCATTCCAGCAGAAAGTGGACACACCCATGCTCGCTTTCACAAATAACTATGTGCTCAAATACCAGGGTAAATGATCACTGATGGTCAGTGGTTGATGTCCTGACCTGATGTAAGGGCTCGCAGCAGCCAGGATGTTTTTCTGGACAGGAAGCTCCTCCCCATCGACAACCAGCAGGGCATCGTGGAAACTCTGCTCCTGCCAGAAGGTGCGAAGAACCTGGAGCAGTCTCTGTGAATGCTGAGGGTCCGAAAACTTGGATCCAGAATCGGGCATGTCAGCCCGAAAAGCACTCGTCCCCTCCTGTACACATACAACACCGAAAACCGAACCCCCTTTAAAAATGTGTCACTTTTAGGATCTACTGCTCACCAACAAACCTGGGCTAGAGATAACACACTTTTTAGTTAGTAACGCTTCAATTCAATTCCGCTTCAACAAATGACAACATAAGCATGTATTTCGTCAATAGATGACAAGTTAAAAGCTGGTTTGTTAGCTACGTGTTTGGCTAGCCTGCAATGGTTCTGGTGAGAATTAGCCACCTTGAACTGAACATGTTTGTGAATATGAATTGGTGCCGCTGCTGGCGTAGAAACCGAGCTGGTAGCGAGACAGTTGTAAACGAAGGAGCTCGCATTAATAGGCCGTTTTTAACTAAACCACTGTCAAACACGAACGGGGAGTGCGAGAGTGACATGTCCGTGTTTACAAGGACTCGCAGCTGTTTTTTTGTTTGCTTATTTAAAATGTCAAGTTAAAGGGGTCTTACCGTGAGACTGCCTTTACAAATAGTGTCAAATCTGACACGTTCGGGCTGCGTTTCCTCGTCTTTAGAGACGTGAATCACTCGAGGCGTGAATGTAACACGGAGCTAAGACATGTATTCGTGCTGCGTTCACTGGCGCGTGTTTTGAATGTACAAACGCCCGTGTCGTCCGGGAATAAAATGAACAGAATTAATAAATAAAACAATGTACAAAAAATGAGTAGATTCACAGAAGACACCATAGTGACGCCAACACTCATGCAATAACAAAGGCAACAACTTTACACGCCTCTTATTATTTTTACGTTACAGAATTCAGATGGTCTTGAACGCCTCACCGGTAACACGGAAACGGTGTCCCCTGTAAACAATGTTCCAATACTTTTAGGAGCCACCTGTGCGCGAACAAAGTCACAAAATAAAGCTCGCGTGAGACAGAAACTTGTTCTTGTTCTACTTTTCTGAGTGAATGTAAGAGACGAGGGCTAAGCAAAGCGGAATATAGCCCGAAAAATCAAACAGTGAGCGAGAGCAAGCCAACGAGAATCCCGCCGAACGGTACTTCCGGTAAGACCCTTGCCGTGACTTACCGCGAGTGAGCGACTCGTTGAGATGCACATGCAATAATATAGTGAATGTGGCGACTTTTATTTTGAAGCCCCAACTTCCTCGTGTCGTTGTTTTCTCTAGTTGACTTTAAGTTAAAACTGCCGCCGCCATAACTGTGAGTAAACGTCAACATGGTCTCGGTTTCCTGAGCTTTATTCAAAGGTAAGAAGTTCAAGATAAGCTAGTTTAAAAACTACGTGTAAAGTTTGATGTCTACGTTGAGTACGTGTAAAGTTTAATGTCTACGTTGAGTACGTGTAAATCAGTAACGCTGCAGTTGCCCGCTATAGTGGAGTCGATATTTTTATTCACCACCGTAAACATCGACCACAACCAAAAACTGTAAGGTCTAAGGCTACAGTTAACAACTTTCTGGATTATTCCATGAGTTGTTTGGTTTGGAATTGTCAACTATTTTGGTAATCGATTAATTGGTGTGTGTTTTTTAATAATAACTTATACCAGTTTCTGTGATTTTCAGCTTCTTAAATGCCACTTCTTTCTGCCGTTTTAACCCAGAAAATAGTGGACAAATGATTTTATCATAAATTTAATCGTTAGTTACAGCAATAATTATGCATTTAATATCTCTGATCATTTATGGCATGTGATTTATTCTCTTAATTTAACAGGTTTGATCAACTTATTTATTTCTCATGACTAAAATGAATATGATGTAGAAATGTTCTCTAATGTCTTGGTTTTGTCCACAAACAAACAAAATGATTCAGTTTGAATGATTTATTTTGTTTTATGAAGCAAAGACAGTAGAACATATTCAAATTTAAGAAGCTGAAAAATGACAGAAAGTAGAAAATATTCAAATTTAAGAAGCTGAAAAATGACAGAAAGTAGAAAATATTAAATTTTAAGAAGGTAAAATGACAGAAAGTAGAAAATATTCACATTTAAGTAGGTAAAAATGACAGAAAGTAGAAAATATTCATATTTAAGAAGCTGAAAAATGACAGAAAGTAGAAAATATTCACATTTAAGAAGCTGGAAAATGACAGAAAGTAGAAAATATTCAATTTAAGAAGGTGAAAAATGACAGAAAGTAGAAAACATTCACATTTAAGAAGCTGAAAAATGACAGAAAATAGAAAATATTCACATTTAAGAAGCTGAAAATGACAGAAAATAGAAAATATTCACATTTAAGAAGCTGAAAAATGACAGAAAGTAGAAAATATTTAAATTTAAGAAGGTGAAAAATGACAGAAAGTAGAAAATATTCACTTTAGAAAGTAGAAAATATTCAAATTTAAGAAGCTGAAAATGACAGAAATAAAATATTCAAATATAAGAAAAATGACAGAAAGTAGAAAATATTCACATTTAAGAGCTGAAAAATGACAGTAAGTAGAAAATATTTAAATTTAAGAAGGTGAAAAATGACAGAAAGTAGAAAATATTCAAATTTAAGAAGGTGAAAAATGACAGAAAGTAGAAAATATTTAAATTTAAGGTGAAAATGACAGAAAGTAGAAAATATTCAAATTTAAGAAGGTGAAAAATGACAGAAAGTAGAAAATATTCAAATTTAAGAAAGTGAATAATGACAAAGCAGATTTTGTAAAAATCTTAATCCAATTTAAATGCTCCCACAAAACAGGTGAATACAGTAAAGAAGCATAAACTCTTTGTATGATGTGCTTGATTTGCTCTGCAGCTGGTGTGCAGATGTTGTGGCGGTTTAGTGGAGACACAGTTCAGGACTTCAAACATGCCCCGACCTCCTCGAAACCAGTTGTCTCCATGGATAGAGAAGCTGATCCTGAGCTACAGCAGCCGGGAGCAGGAGGAGGAGGGGAGGGGCGGGCGGCTGAAGGCTCACGTCATCGGTGTGGGTGAGATGTCTCAGTCTCAGGCTCAGAACTCTGACGGCCTCACTGGGCTCCTCTTCCTGTCGGACGGTTTCCTCCAGATCCCCGCCGTCCTCACCGCCGCGGCCTGGGAGCGTCTGCAGGAGCAGGAGGACCGCGAGTGTTTCGCCAGCCTCCTCAACGCCACTGCGTGCATCCACGACTACCAGCTCCGGTTCCACATGACGTCCGAGCAGACCAGGTGCCGCTTCTTCCTCTCGGTGGGAGAGCTCGCCACGACCGCCGCCGGTCCGGTCAGAGACAACACGCCGTGCTGCACGACCGCGTCCTCTGTGCGGCTGAAGATCTGCGAGACGTGGCGGGCGCTACTGAGTGAGGAGGCGGAGCCAGAGTCTCAGAGGAGTCAGTGTGGGTTTGATCTGTCCGAGCTGCTCGGCGAGTGGCAGCACGACTGTGTCCAGGCCGTGCTGGACGACGTGCGGGACAGGCTGGCGGTGGCAGGTGGGGGCTCTGTGAGCCCGCAGCCCTCCACCTCCTCGTACGCGCCACTGCCGACTCTCGCCGCCACGGGCTGGGACGTGGACAGGCTCAGATTTAAAGGAGTGGAGCGCTTCACTGTCCCCGTGAAGTGTCTCCTCGTCCCAGAGGACGGAGCTCGGCAGCCACGGACGTCGTCGCACACCGTGGACACGCGCACACATTCACGTCCAGAACCCGCACCGCTGTCCGTAGATGTCGCAGCGTGGCGAATACCTGCACCGGCAGCTGCAGAGAGAGTCTGTGGTGCAGACGAGATCCCGCCTCTTCCTGTGGACGACGTGACGCGGCACGTGATTGAGAGCGATGTCACACTTTTGTCAAATCCCTGGGACATTTTCCCCCCACCGTGCACGTCCTCCTCCTCTGAGGCTTCACCAGACGCCTCAACAACAAATGCTGAAGCTAAATCCAGACCCGGTCACGCCGTCACGGCAACCAGCGCTCGGCTTCCTGTCCACATCGCCAAGGAATCCCAGCCGACGTCAGCGCAGAGCAAAGACTTTAGCGACTTCCCGCCGTACCAGAAACCACCACATTCCACCGGCCCCGTCTCCACGCCTGCTTCTTTGGCGTTGCCTTTCATGAGTCCACCGGAACCCGCGGAGGTGTCGCCCCCTGCAGGCAAGCCTTCTGCTTCAGACCAGGAGACGTGTGAGGAGACCACACACAGAAAGGCGAAGAGGAAGAGAAGTGAGGCTGCAGCTGAAGCTCAGACCAGCGTGGAGCCGCCATCTTGGCTCGTTGACACGCAGGCAGGCTCAGAAGACGGCGGCAGCCACAGAAACGGCCACAGTGTGAGCAGCATGTGGAGGAAAACTCCCAGCATGCACAGCAGCGGCAGACCGTTCTCCTACACGTACCAGGTGACCGGACAGAACCTGCAGGACTTCAGTGGCTTCACGGTGTCCAAGTCTTTGCTGCACTGGGCCGTCAAATATCTGCTTCCAAAGCAGGAGCCCGTGACCTCTGACCCCGGCCGAGGTCACGTCACTGTGGGCTCAACAGGTTAAAACAAAAGTGTGCCAGATTTCCAGCGTTCTGACTGTTTCTGATGAGTCATGTTTACGTTAATCTTTGTAAAAAATAAAATGTAAAGAGTGTCACTGAAGTGGAACCTAAATAAAACAAAGGAAGTGTGGTTATGAGTTTTCTTATGACTGAATTAAAATCTGATCGTCTCATCTGCGTCACTTTAAATCTACGCCACACGTCCACGTCTTTATCTCACTGTCAGACAGACGTTTCCAACAGGAAACTGAAGTTTGTAAACCACTCACTCTCCCACACCAAAGCCCAGAGAGAAAATCAGTGATTTTAGCTGACGGGGACACAGGAGCTGCTGGTCCTCTGCTGCCCCGTGTGGTCGCTTTATGTCACTGACTCGATCTCAACAAAGGATTTCAAACACTGAAGTGACAAAATCAGACATTAGAACTTAGTGATGGATCAGCAACTCCTGTGTGTGTGATGTTAAAATCACTGATTTTCTCTCTGGGCTTTGGTGTGGGAGAGTGAGTGGTTTACAAACGTACATACCTGAACTGTGCCTGACAGTGTTTGACTCTTTAAATCAGCTTCAGGGTGAGTTCTTGCTGAAGTTGTTTTCTCTGTGACGTCACGTTGGCTCAGGAGATGAAGAGATAGAAAGTCTCCCTCCACGGTAACGCCCCCCAGTACCTTCAAGATCTTCTCAGCACGCTCACTACGCTCCACCAACAGTTACAGACTTCTCCCCCCCAGGACTAAAACCCGCACACTTGGAGACCGAGCCTTCTGCTCCTCAACTGTGGAACACCTGAGGGCCCCACAGACGGCTGACCGCTTTAAAAAGGGTCTAAAAACCTTTTTTTTTTTAAATCCTTTAATCTGTAATTGTTTTTTATTTTTACTACTGTTTCTTGTTACTCTGGATTGTTGTTGTTTTTTTTAACTCCTTTTGATTGCTTCTGTAGCACGATTTTTTTGGAATATAAAGTGCGTTACAAATAAAATGTATTATCATTATTATCATTATCATTATTATTATCATGTCATTGTCATTATTAGGGTTCGAGCAACAAGGTTGCAAGAACCCTATTGAAACTGTGAAGATTATTAGGGTTCGAGCAACTTGGTTGCAAGAACCCTATTGAAACTGCGAAGATTATTCTTATTATTATTATTTTTCCTCTAAATGAATCGCCTTTTTGAGGCCCTGAACATGCCCCAAAACTCACCAATTTTTGCAAGCACATCAGACCTGGTGAAAATTTACGTTTATTAGTGTTTCCGGGAATGTGCGTTAAAAAATGAAAGTGGGCGGGGCAAATAACTGCTCCAGCCCCTAAAACTTGTCGTCCTGAGGAGCATGTTTAATGTACATGCACGAAACTTGGTACACGCGTTCCTTGGGTCGGGACGGTCAAAAAACCTAGGCAAGCCTAAGCTCTAAAACGAACAGGAAAGCCGCCATCTTGGATTGAAAGTTCATTTTTTGCCGATTTTGGCCATTTCGCACCATCGGTATTTGAACGAACTTGTCCTAGAGCTTACATGGGATCACGTTCAAACTTGGTGAGGTCACTTTGGACAAGTTGAGGATCTAAAGTTGCTAAAAACTTTTTAATAAGTATCATGGTGTACGAGAAAGGGGCCGGCAAAGTTGGTGAAAATTTTTATTTTTCGCCACAGGCAACAAAACTCTTATAACTTTGCGATAGAAGGTCACTTCCCAACCAAATTACCTAGGGTTGATGATGGACCATTGCTGAAGAAGTCTGTGGAAAAACTGTAAATTTTTAGCACAGCGCCTCCTTGTGGTAACAGAAAATACAACAAATACACAATTTCGGTAATAACTTTTACATAGTTAATCGTATCAAACTCAAAATTTGTGACAACATTTAAAACACATGAAAGATGATGCGTGCTTATTATGATAACAAATGGTTCAACGGTGTTGCCATAGCAACACTGCAAAGTCAGATATTTGTGACAAAAAAACAAACTGCTACAACTTTGCGAATCTGAGTCCAATCTGAACCAAACTTGCTAGGATTGATGATAGTCCGGCCCTGAAGACACTTATATGAAAATATTCACTTTCAAAAACAGCGCCCCCTTGTGACAGCAGACACTATGACACCTGATATTTGAATGAACTTGTCCTAGAGTTTTTGTGCGATCACCTTGAAAATTGGTGAGGTCACTGTGAACAAGTTGCCAAGCATAAGTTCCTGAAAGCTTTTTAAAATGTCGCTCGGTGTACGAGATAGGGGGCGCCAAAGTTGGTGTTCATTCATATTTTTCACAACAAAAGGCAAAACTCTTACAACACTTAAAACTTGTCCTCCTGAGGAGCACGTTGAATGTACATGCACAAAACTTGGTACTCACGCGTTCGTTAGGTCCAGACGGTCAAAAAAGTCAGCGTAGCCGAAGCTCTAAAATGAACAGGAAAGCCGCCATTTTGGATTGAAAGTACATTTTTTGCAGATTTTGGCCATTTCGCACCAATGGTATGTGAACGCACTTGTCATAGAGCTTTAAAGGGATCACCTTCAAACTGGGTGAGGTCACTGTGAATAAGTTGAGGATCTAAAGTTATTAAAAGTTTTTTAAAATGTCACATGGTTTTGAGATAGGGGGCGCCAAAGTTGGCGTTCATTCATATTTTTCACAACAAAAGGCGAAACTCTTACAACCCGTAAAACTTGTCCTCCTGAGGAGCACGTTTAATGTACATGCACTAAACTTGGTACTCACGCGTTCCTTAGGTCAGGACGGTCAAAAAATTCAAAGCAGCCTATGCTCTAAAACGAACGGGAAAGCCGCCATCTTGGATTGAAAGTACATTTTTGCAGATTTTGGCCATTTCGCACCAATGGTATGTGAACGCACTTGTCATAGAGCTTTCATGGGATCACCTTGAAACTTTGTGAGGTCACTGTGAACAAGTTGAGGATCCAAAGGTATCAAAATCTTTTCATTAAGTATCACGGCGAACAAGAAGAAGGTCAGGAAAGTTGGCGAAAATCACGATTCCTCGCAACACACAACAATCTCTTATAACTTTGCCATGGAAGGTCAGATATTAACCAAACAAGTGACAATCGATGATGGGCCCTTGCTAAAGATGTCTATGCAAAAACTGTAAATTTTGAAAACATCGCCTCCTGGTGGTGGCAAACACTAGGAAGTCTGGTATTTCGCAACACACAACAAACTCTTATAACTTTGCGATTGAAGGTCAGATCTTAACCAAACTTGTGATGATCGATGATGGGCTTTTGCTGAAGATGCCTATGCAAAAACTGTAAATTTTGGAAACAGCGCCACCTGGTGGTAACAGAAAGTACAAGTTCACAATTTCCCTTATAACTTTAACAAATTTCCTTGTATCAAACTCAAAATTTGGGAAAACATTCAAAACACATGGTAGATGATGCGTGCCTAATATGATAACAAATTGTTCAACAGTGTTGCCATGACAACACTGCAAAGTCAGATATTTGCGACAAAAAACAAACTGCTACCACTTTGCGAATGCTATTCCAATCTGAACCAAACTTGCTAGGATTGATGATAGTCAATCCCTGAAGATGCCTATATGAAAATATTCACTTTCAAAAACAGTGCCCCCTGTTGACGGCAGACAATATGACGTCTGGTATTTCGCTACAACAACAAACTCTTATAACTTTGCGATGGAAGGTCAGATCTTAACCAAACTCGTGACGATCGATGATGGGATATTGCTGAAGATGCTCATGCAAAAACTGTACATTTTGAAAACAGCGCCTTCTGGTGGTAACAGAAAATACAATTTCACAATTTCCCTTATAACTTTAACAAATTTCATTGTATCATACTCAAAATGAATGAAAACATGTAAAACACATGGTAGATGATGCTTGCTGAATATGATAACAAATCGTTCAACGGTGTTGCCTGGCAAAAATGCAAAGGATTCCCTCAACTGAGTGGTTTGTTCATGCAGTAACCATTGCTCGCCACATGATGGAGGCATTTGCCTACAAATCTATCAAATCTAACATTTACAGTTTCTCATGCTGCTCTAATTGGGATTGTTGTATCCACTTGAAACTTGATACGTGAGACCTCAGACCCGTCCGGAACATGTCTGTAAAGCAGTAATGCCAAAGTCAAATACACGGGGGCCAAAATAAAAAAAATGGTACAGGTGGAGGGTTAAATATTTATTAAAACTTGCAATTACTGCACATATTGAACCAATACCAATACCAATACCACAGCCTATATTGCACTCAATCATTAAATTAAATAAAATAAAATAAAATAAAATAAAATTAAATTAAATTAAATTAAATTAAATTAAATTAAATTAAATTAAATCAGTTGCAATATTTTCTCAAGGCTCTTTCAGTAACAAATTGAAAACGTTTTTCCTTCTTCTTCTTTTTAACAGGTAAACAGCAAAATGTTATTTTCCTTCAAAGCTCAATGGCAAGATAAATGCAAAAATGAAACAGCATGTTACAAAACAAATCAGTGTGCTGCTCTGATCCTCACCAATGTCTGTCTTTTATAATAAAATTAGAAGTTAGTGCAAACTTGAAAAGTGCAAAACAGTTGCATGTTTCATAGTGCCTTCTTAAGTTATATTCTTTCATAACGACACACTGTCTCCACACACAAGACACACAGGCTTTCCTTTTACTTCGGTGAACATTATTCTGCCTCCCACCTGTCTTGAAAACCCTGTTTTCACCGTCTACTTTTCTATTTGTCTATTTGGGGGAGAGGGAGATGAAAAATGACAGCAATGTTTAGTCCTCCACTGTGACTGTGATGCTGTTCATGAATGATGACACGGGATCGCACTCGCAGTGCATCTTGGGATTTGTAGTATTATGGTGCTGAGGGCACATAATAGTGCAAGCCGGTTTTAATAGTAATTAAAAATCATCCCGCTAGCCAGACATAACTCATTCACGGGCCTTGATTCTGACATATGTGCTGTAAAGGATAACCTCCCTACAGGAAGTAGAACTCCCGAAACAGGAAGTCAAGTCTAACATTTTCCAATCTTCACAAAACTTGAAATGTGAGTCAAAGGAACGTCCCTGAACACGTTTACGGACACACCTTTCACCAAACAGGAAGTCGGCCATTTAAACAGGAAGTGCCATCTAACTTAGCACATGGACGCTGAAAATAGTCTAAGCTGAAAATTACTACTGCCGCAAGCGGTGAATGAACGGAAGATGAGCTAGACGTCTCGCACGGCGAGGTGGGCGCAGGGAGACCCGCGAGCCGTCAAGCTCGAACCCGTTGATTACCGCTTGCGGTACTAGTTATTATTATTATTCCTCTAAATGAATCGCCTTTTTGAGGCCTTTCCCATACACGAAAACTCACCAATTTTTGCGAGTGCATCAAACCTGGTGTAAATTTACGTCTGATAGTACTTCGGGGACACTGCGTACAAAATTGAAAGTGGGCGGGGCTTACGAAAATGAAAAACAGCTTTCATCAGGCCGATTTTTCTCGTGTTTCACGTACATGCACGAAAGTCGGTACACATGTTAAACATGTCAGGACGGTCCAAAAAGTCCGTGCTAGCGCCGCTGTAAGTCCTACAGGAAGGCCGCCATCTTGGGTTGAACGACCATTTTTGGCCTATTTTGGCCATTTCGCACCATGGGTATTTGAACGAACTTGTCCCAGAGCTTACATGGGATCACGTTCAAACTTGGTGAGGTCACTGTGGACAAGTTGAGGATCTAAAGTTCCTGAAAACTTTTTAATAAGTATCATGGCGTACGAGAAAGGGGGCGTCAAAGTTGGTGAAAATTTAAGATTTTCGCCACATGCAACAAAACTCTTATAACTTTGCGATAGAAGGTCCGATATTAACCAAACAAGTGACAATCGATGATGGGCCCTTGCTAAAGATGTCTATGCAAAAACTGTAAATTTTGAAAACATCGCCTCCTGGTGGTGGCAAACACTAGGAAGTCTGGTATTTCGCAACACACAACAAACTCTTATAACTTTGCGATTGATGGTCAGATCTTAACCAAACTTGTGATGATCGATGATGGGCTTTTGCTAAAGATGCCTATGCAAAAACTGTAAATTTTGGAAACAGCGCCACCTGGTGGTAACAGAAAGTACAAGTTCACAATTTCCCTTATAACTTTAACAAATTTCCTTGTATCAAACTCAAAATTTGGGAAAACATTCAAAACACATGGTAGATGATGCGTGCCTAATATGATAACAAATTGTTCAACAGTGTTGCAATGACAACACTGCAAAGTCAGATATTTGCGACAAAAAACAAACTGCTACCACTTTGCGAATGCTATTCAATCTGAACCAAACTTGCTAGGATTGATGATAGTCAATCCCTGAAGATGCCTGTATGAAAATATTCACTTTCAAAAACAGTGCCCCCTGTTGACGGCAGACAATATGACGTCTGGTATTTCGCTACAACAACAAACTCTTATAACTTTGCGATAGAAGGTCAGATCTTAACCAAACTCGTGACGATAGATGATGGGATCTTGCTGAAGATGCTTGTGCAAAAACTGTACATTTTGAAAACAGCGCCTTCTGGTGGTAACATAAAATACAAGTTCACAATTTCCCTTATAACTTTAACAAATTTCATTGTATCATACTCAAAATGAATGAAAACATGTAAAACACATGGTAGATGATGCTTGCTGAATATGATAACAAATCGTTCAACGGTGTTGACATAAGAACACTGCACAGGATCTACTCTACTGAGTGGTTCGTCAGTGCAGTAACCTTTGTTCGCCACATGATGGAGGCATTTGCCTACAAATCTCTCAAATCTAACATTTACAGTTTCTCATGCTGCTCTGAAAGGGAAAGATGGGGCAAAAGGTACTGCAAGAGGGGCCAAGGAAAAAAAAAACAGGGAAAATGGGAAGAGCGAAAAAGTAACAGAGGGAAAAAAGAGAAAATGCACCCTAAATTCTTATACCATCAGATGTTCTATCACAAAAATAACTAGTTATTTCTAAAATTCAGCTTCAATTCTGATACCATCAGTTGTTTTTCACAAAAATAACAACTTATAGACAAAATCACACTGTTAGACCTCAGACCTCAGACCGGCCCTGAACATGTCTGTAAAGGATGACCTCCTTACAGGAAGTACAACTCCCGAAACAGGAAGTAATGTCTGACATTCTCCGATCCACACGAAACTTATTATGTAAGTCAAGGTACCTTCCCTAAACATGTTTACGGACACGCCTTTCACCCAACAGGAAGACGGCCATTTTAAACGGACACGCCTGACATTGCGCGGGGATGCAGCTGAAAATAACCAGTACCACAAGCAGTGAATGAACGGAAGATGAGGAAGAGGACTCGCGCTGCAACGTGGACGCACGGGGACTCGCGAGCCGTCAAGCTCGAACCCGTTGATTACCGCTTGCGGTACTAGTTATTAGGGTTCGAGCAACTTGGTTGCGCAAGAACCCTATTGTAATCGCTAAGATTATTCTTCTTCTTATTCTTATTATTATTATTCCTCCAAATGAATCGCGTTTTTGAGGCCTTTCCCATGCCCCAAAACTCACCAAATTTTGCAACCCCATCAGACCTGGTGTAAAATTACGTATATCAGTGTTTCAAGGAATGTGCGTCAAAAAATGGAAGAGGGCGGGGCTAAAAACTGACGCAAAAAACTTCTATTAGGTCATCTGCTCTCGGGTTTAACGTACATGAACGAAACTTGGCACACATGTTCATGAGGTGGGGACGGTCAAAAAAGTCGATGACAACTTCCCTGTGAATCCTACAGGAAGGCCGCCATCTTGGATTGCACTCCAAAACAGAGGCGATTTTGGCCATTTCGCACCATCGGTATTTGAACGAACTTGTCCTAGAGCTTACATGGGATCACGTTCAAACTTGGTGAGGTCACTGTGGACAAGTTGGGGATCTAACGATGCTTATGGTTAGTTGAAATGTCGCATGGCGTACGAGAAAAGGGCCGGCAAAGTTGGCGAAAATTTGTAATTTCTCGCTACACGCAACGAAACTCTTATAACTTTGTGATGGAAGGTCCGATCGTAACCAAACTTGTGGCGATCGATGATGGGCCCTTGCTGAAGATGCCTATGCAAAAACTGTTAAGTTTGTAAACATCGCCTCCTGGTGGTGGCAGAAAATCAAAAAAAAAAAGTTACTTTTACAATTTCGGGAATAACTTTTACAGAAATGATTGTATCAAACTCAAAATTGGTTAAAAGATTCTAAACACATGGTAGACTATGCGTGCTCAATATGATGGCGTATCGTTACATGATGTTGCCATGGTAATGATGCAAAGTCGAATTTTTGCGACAAAAAAACAAACTGCTACCACTTTGCGAATCCTTGTCCAATCTGAACCAAACTTTCCATGATTGATGATAGTCCGGCCCTGAAGACACCTATATGAAAATATTCACTTTCAAAAACAGCACCCCCTGGTGACGGAGACAATATGACCTCTGGTATTTGAATGAATTAATCCTAGAGTTCTTGTGCGATCACCTTTAAACTTGGTCAGGTCACTGTGAACCAGTTGAGGAACTTAAGTTATCAAAAGTTTTTTAAAATGTCTCATGGTGTACGAGATAGGGGGCGCCAAAGTGGGTGTAAATTCCTATTTTTCACAACAAAAAGCGAAACTCTTATAACTTTGTGATGGAAGATCCAATCCCAACCAAACTTCCTATGATTGATAATGGGTAGTTGCTGAAGGCGACTATATTGCCGAAAACAATAAATTTTGAAAACAGCGCCTCCTGGTGGTGGTAGAAAATACAAAAAAAAAAAAACTGTCACAACTTTGCCAATCCTGGTCCAATCTGAGCCAAACTTGCTAGGATTGTTGATAGTCTGGCCCTGAACAAACCTATGTGAAAATATTTCATGTCAAAATCAGCGCCCCCTGGTGAAAGTGGACGGGCCAAAAAACTGCTCCAACCCCTAAAACTTGTGGTCCTGAGGAGCACGTTTAATGTTCATGCACGAAACTTGGTACACGCCTTCCTTAGGTCGGGCCGGTCAAAAAAGTCAGCGTAGCCTATGCTCTAAAACGAACAGGAAAGCCGCCATCTTGGATTGAAAGTAAATGCTTTGCTGATTTTGGCCATTTCGCACCAATGATATTTGAACAGATTTGTCCTAGAACTTTCATGGGATCACCTTCAAACTTGGTGAGGTCACTTTGGACAAGTTGAGGATCCAAAGGTATCAAAATCTTTTCAATAGGTATTATGGCGTAAGAGTAAGGGGCGGGCAAAGTTGGTGAACATTTTAATGTTTCGCCACAGGCAACAAAACTCTTATAACTTTGCGATAGAAGGTCACATCCCAACCAAATTACCTAGGGTTGATGATGGACCATTGCTGAAGAAGTCTGTGAAAAAAACGTAAATTTTGAGCACAGTGCCTCCTTGTGGTAACAAAATATACAAAAAAAAACAATTTCGGTTATAACTTTTACAGAGTTAATCGTATCAAACTCAAAAATTGGGAAAACATTTAAAACACATGTTCGATGATGCGTGCTTAATATGATAACAAATCGTTCAACGGTGTTGCCACAGCAACACTGCAAAGTCAGATATTTGTGACAAAAAACAAACTGCTACAACTTTACGAATCCGAGTCCGATCTGAACCAAACTTGCTTGGATTGATGATAGTCCAGACCTGAAGACGCCTATATGAAAATATTCACTTTCAAAAACAGCGCCCCCTGGTGACAGCAGACACTATGACGCCTGGTATTTGAATGAACTAGTCCTACAGCTTTTGTGCGATCACCTTTAAACTTTGTGAGGTCACTGTGGAAAAGTTGAGGATCTAAAGTTATTAAAAGTTTTTCAAAATGTCGCATGGTTTTCGAGATAGGGGGCGCCAAAGTTGGCGTTCATTCATATTTCTCACAACAAAAGGCAAAACTCTTACAACCCGTAAAACTTGTCCTCCTGAGGATCACGTTGAATGTACATGCATGAAACTTGGTACTCACGCGTTCCTTAGGTCCAGACGGTCAAAAAAGTCAGCGTAGCCGAAGCTCTAAAGCGAACAGGAAAGCCGCCATCTTGGATTGAAAGTAAATTTTTCGCAGATTTTGGCCATTTCGCACCAATGGTATGTGAACTAACTTGTCATAGAGCTTTTGTGCGATCACCTTTAAACTTTGTGAGGTCACTGTGGACAAGTTGAGGATCTAAAGTTATTAAAAGTTTTTCAAAATGTCCCATGGTTTTCGAGATAGGGGGCGCCAAAGTTGGCGTTCATTCATATTTCTCACAAAAAAAGGCAAAACTCTTACAACCCGTAAAACTTGTCCTCCTGAGGAGCACGTTTAATGTACATGCACTAAACTTGGTACTCACGCGTTCCTTAGGTCGTGACGGTCAAAAAATTCAAAGCAGCCTAAGCTCTGAACCGAACAGGAAAGCCGCCATCTTGGATTGAAAGTACATTTTTAGCAGATTTTGGCCATTTCGCACCAATGGTATGTGAACGCACTTGTCAAAGAGCTTTAATGGGATCACCTTCAAACTTTGTGAGGTCACTGTGGACAAGTTGAGGATCCAAAGGTATCAAAATCTTTTCATTAAGTATCACGGCTACCAAGAAGAAGGGCGGCAAAGTTGGCGAAAATCACGATTCCTCGTAACACAAAACAATCTCTTATAACTTTGCCATGGAAGGTCAGATATTTACTAAACAAGTGACAATCGATGATGGGCCCTTGCTAAAGATGTCTATGCAAAAACTGTACATTTAGAAAACATCGCCCCCTGTGGACGGCAGACAATATGACGTCTGGTATTTCGCTACAACAACAAACTCTTATAACTTTGCGATGAAAGGTTAGATCTTAACCAAACTAGTGACGATCGATGATGGGATCTTGCTGAAGATGCTTATGCAAAAACTGTACATTTTAAAACCAGTGCCTTCTGGTGGTAACAGAAAATACAATTTCACAATTTCCCTTATAACTTTAACAAATGTCATTGTATCATACTCAAAATGAATGAAAACATGTAAAACACATGGTATATGATGCTTGCTGAATATGATGACAAATCTTTCAACGGTGTTGACATAAGAACACTGCACAGGACCCACTCTACTGAGTGGTTTGTCAGTGCAGTAACCTTTGTTCGCCACATGATGGAGGCATTTGCCTACAAATCTATCAAATCTAACATTTACAGTTTCTCATACTGCTCTGAAAGGGAAAGATGGGGCAAAAGGTACTGCAAGAGGGGCCAAGGAAAAAAAAAACAGGGAAAATGGGAAGAGAGAAAAAGTAACAGAGGGAAAAAAGAGAAAATGCACCCTAAATTCTTATACCATCAGATGTTCTATCACAAAAATACCTAGTTATTTCTAAAATTCAGCTTCAATTCTGATACCA
>NW_025320931.1:0-47051 GCF_019176455.1 Solea senegalensis | reverse complement strand
GATTTCTTCACCTTTGAAGGCTGACCTCTTAACCTCACCCACTATCTGAACTTTAGTTCTTCCATCAGGGAGCCACACCCAGTTCATGATGTCATATACAGGTAAGGCATCACCATTTTCATCAAATGACACCCGATCACCAAATGTTGTTGTGAAATTGACTTTTTCCAAGTAATGCATAATCTAAGAAAATCCAGATTAGGGACAAAGGGCAAAAAAGCATTTAAAGTATAGTGCTGTCTATTAGAGATGCATCGACCGAAAGACTCAACACCTACACAAAATGACCAAAACAGGATGTTGTGATGACGCATGGAAAAACTGACCAGCACACGCATGCACCGTTGTTTTCTGATATGTTCGATGAGATCCTCCTAAATATTTTCATAGATTCTTAGTTGAATTATTCTTTGAAGCATGAATATTAATCTATATATCTATATATATATAGATATATATATATATAACTGCAATGCCTTGACTTTACTGAGGCAAGTACACACAGTCCCAGCCATAACAACATAAATTAGATTAAAAAAACAATGATACAGAATTGGCATAAAATTTTTTTACGGTGTTTCAATTTTCGGCCAACAATTTTCATTTTGGTGCATCCCTACAAAATTTCACTATTCTACCGCTTTATCCTCCACATGAGGATCGTGGGTGGCTCTGGTGCCAGTCCTAGCTGACATAGAGCTAAAGGCGGGGTCACAACTTGGACAGGTCACCAGTCCATCACAGGGCCACATAGAGACAAACAACCATCCACTCTCACACTCGCACCTATGGTCAATTTGGAGTGTCCAATTTGCCTAATCCCAGAAGTTGAAGTTGGTCTATAATTTCTGAACACTTCACACTCCAAATGAAATACGAAGGATTAAGTGAAATGAAGAATTGAGTGGAAACTGATATCTCACCTGCCATGGCTCCATTCTTTGTAAATGAGCACAGGTGTCGTTGCTGAAAGGTCCTCTCCCTGGCTCACAATGCAGCATGTCATCAAGAGCATACGCCAGAGCGTACACAGCCTTGTACACATTATACTCTGGTCTGAGGTTTGAAACATCCAGGAAATCAGTCTCCACATTCTCTATAACTTCTTGTCCAGTGCACAATTCTCCTCCAGTTTCCACCCAACCTGCTGGAGGTGGTGCAAATCTACACTGAAATGTGTGTTCCCAAAACTGATTCACCTGTAATGTAGTTCATCTTAAATTGATGACAATATTTTTTTTTCCAAAAAATACCAAATCAGAGTGAAACTCTCACCATGCTGTTTCCAACAGTGTTGTTGTGATGTGGATCAGGACGTATTTGTAACAGGAAGTCCCTGAACCCTGGTATTTCTCCTCGACGGATGGCGATGCCCAGTGTTCCACCCAGGTACGGCATGAAGTGAGGAGTCTGAAGCACAGCAGCTGATGTCCAGGCTGCACTGACAATCCACTGCAGGCCTGTCACATTCTGTCTCACCACCTGTACATTGTATTATTAAGATAAGATTGTCCTTTCTTTGGAGAAATTTACATTGTTACAGCAGAAAGACTGTGAAGAAAAAGGTAATAAATAATAAAAAAATGACAATATAAAAGATATTAAGACTTAGACTATAAAAAATGTGTTGAATGTAGAATGTACATTATAGACAGTTTGCAGAATATACATAGTTTGGACTTGATATTTACAGTATAAATATGTATAGTATATTGAGCTAGTGAAAATGTACAGTATATTGCATGTGGAAGGGAAGAATGAGGAGCCTGGTTATGCGTGGTCTACTGAGAGAAGTGTTTGTTGTGCAGTCTAACAGCTGCAGGGAGGAACGACCTGCGATAACACTCCTTAAGACATTTAGGATGTTTCAGTGTTACTGAAGGAGCTGCCTAGTGCTGTGATGGTATGGGAGAGATTGTCCATCAGAGATCCACTGGTTCAAGGGGACATCCAAGGACAGAGCTGGCTTTTTTAATCAGTCTGTCCAGCCACTTCCTGTCCGCAGCTGTGATACTACTGCCCCAGCAGACCACTCCAATTACTAATAATATTAATATTACATGTATACGAATTCATAATTTCAAACCAGTAAAGTATAATCTAGTTTCCACAGTTGATGTCACACACAAACCTAGAGTACGACCAGAATTACAGTCAAATTTGAATTTGTCTTGATAAACAATCTTACTAACATCAGTAGCAGCTTTAACAAATTACATGTGAAATAGAATTCAAAAATCTTATTCTTTTTAAAGGCTTAATGTTTTTTTGCTAGATATTTTTTTCAGGACTGACCTCTTTCATGAGGTTAATCATGAAATTATTTGCAAACACAATCACCACCCGAGCTGTAGATTTCCTCATCACATCCACTATTCTCCTCACTTCAGCAGGGTCATCACCCCGGGACAAAATCTCTGTGTAAGCCAGACAACCTCCACCAACTGGACCCAGATCAGAGTGAAAGGATCGGGCAGCGTGGAATCCATAATCACTGTCATTGATGAGCAGACCTGCCCAAGTCCAACCAAAGTGTTTTAGAATCTGAATCATAGCATTCACCTATGTGGACACAGAGCAGAGGGATTAGTGCACAGGCTGGAAATCCTGCTAAACAGGTTCATCAAAGACTCATGTTTAATCACTGTCTTTAAGTGTTGTATATCTGATACCACACAACTCTGTCAATGAAACATATAACATGACTGGTGACACACTCTTTTCTTTTTGTAGATACATTTTCACCTGAAAAGCATCACTTGGGATCGTCCTAAAGAAAGATGGGAACTTTTTTCGGTCACTAAGGCAGGAACATGTGGCATAATAACTCACCTGCAAAACAATACAGACTTTCTTTAATTCAGCGTTCTAAAAAATGTTTTTATGTTCATGTATTTCATTTAATTAAACTTACCAGAGGCATGCTGTACAAACCTAAGACTGTGGATATGGCAATAGAACGTCTAGAGGAAGCACCCCCCACAATCCCTAGGACTGGAGGAGTTCCTACACAGTTCTCCTCTAATGTAACTTGCTCTTCTTGACCACTGACTAAGGTCAGTGCTGCACGAAATCCAATTCCTAGTTGGGCACAGTTATCATACAGACTGTATCCCAGAGTCACATTAGGCAGCAGGTTGGAGTTTCTGTTGATCTCATCAATAGCAAAGGCCATGGTCTGAGCCAGTCTGAATCCTACAATATCAAAACTAACAACATAGCACAAGTGTTTACGATAAAATACACTTTAAAGGAACAACACAAAGCTTCATGTTTCACAACTACATATTATGAATTCAGTCAGATAAATAGTTCAAACATAATAACAACATATGAAGGCAAACACAACTTGACTTAAAATGGCATACACATATATATTCATACATACACACACTGTAAGTATTTTACATGAATCATATATATAGTCTACTTATAGACTTGGGTTTCATCAGCTTTGTGCTGTTTCCCTCACACTCACCCATAGCAGTCAGACGTTTGTGGCTCTGAGGTAAAAGACAGGTCAGGATCAATTGAAATTGTGTTAACAGCAAACAGTCCACCTAGAATCACATCTCCAGTTTTGTGTATCCCATTTAAATGAAACTGTCCCTTTAACTGACAAGAGGAGGAATAAAGAGAGGAGGACACAGCAGAGGAGAAGCAGAAATACAACATTAGGAAGAGGAGGCTGGTGTCTAAAAATGCCCTCATGACTTTGCTTTGGCTCATCTCCTTATCTGAGTGCAGTCTTATCACAATATCAACACATTTTATTAATTTGCAGCTGCCCATGTTGATTAATCTTGTAACACCACCCATCAATGCAGAGGAGGAAGTGAAGCCGTAGGGGCAGGGCCCAAAATAAATCCCAACTGATACTGAATTGTACTAAATGACTTAGTAGAAATGTGTAATCATTATTATTTGAACTTTAGTATTTTAAATGACAGCTGTTGATGTTTGATTTCAAAACAACTTTGTATTTAGCCTTTTTGTGTTAATTTTCATTTTATTCATTATACTTTATACATTTCAAACAAGTAAACTTGAAGTAAACTTTAACCCCTTCCTATATTTTCAGAATTATTACTGTATAGTTTATGTTATTACTTAAATCCCCCTTCCTTATTTATCTGGTTAACATCATTTTAATATCATTACTTGGGGGACAATACCTATTTCTACCAGTAGATGTCAGTAGTCAGTTGGCTCCTCTGCTGTTTGGCGCTAGACTCCTGTGAAAAGGAAGAAGTTAGACGTGGATGTCAGAGAACCCGGTGCACAGCTAAGACTGGCTTTTTATTTTGTTACAGGTGAGGAAAAAGTGCACACCCACCATATAAAGTTATATTAAGAGTATTCAAACTGTTGGCTGTGTTTCAGGTTTTTAACTGTTACAGGCCTGTTGTGTATGACTTTGTGTGTGTGGAGCTGTGTATGTGTGTGGTGTCGGAGGTAGATTTCTAATCGAGTCTTAAAAGTTAGGCCCGACAAGTACATTTTGATTGACAGCTTTTTTTAAAGCCTGAACCTGATAAAAGCCCGACATTATTCAAATGTGTGCACGCACACAGCTCTTTCGCCTTTTGTCAAGAATGAGTTGTTTATACATTTTTTAACATCATTTATTCATTAATAAGTTGGCTTTAAGCCACTTTGAAAATGGGAGAAATAAATATCATAACACATTGAATTATTTAATGACACATTTAATGAATGATTTAATGGTGTATTTATTTATTTAATTTTGGCCCTTTTAGTCCTTCATACTTCAGTGCATCGTTATCCAATCCATTCCACTCCATATAGAGAACGCCCACATCACTGAAAATCCAGTCCACGTTTTCCCTGCGACCTTGCTTGCACTCCTGCAGTGTGTGTACACCTTAGTGATGGGAAGTTCGACTCTTCTTACTGACTCATCTTTACAGCAGATGGCACTGTATCCCTCTTGTGGGCATTGTGAAAAAAACTGCGGCTCTCAAACACTTAACACTGTAGGCAACATCGTTTGCTTCAGCCGACAAAGTATAATAAACAAAATGCAACAAGCTATTCAAACCACATGAAACCCTAGGAAAGCAAATACACACTTCAATAAAGTGACAAGTGACTTGTGTCCAGTATCCTCGCTGCCATTGTTGTTTAACAGCACGACAGTGACTAGGAAGCTGTCAAGTGACCTGAGGACGGACGCTCGCTCAGTTGAGTGAATCCTGAACTATTCATTTCTGTTTCCTTTCCTGCTGAGCTTATGCAGCTGCCTGCCATTGTGTGGCGAAGGAAGGTACTGCATGAAAATGAACGAATGAACCACTCAGTTGAGTCAGTCCTGAACTAATCATTTCTGTTTCCTTTCCTGCTGAGTTTATGCAGCTGCCATGTGGCCAAGGAGGGTACTGCATGAAAATGAACGAATAAACCACTCACAATCATTTCTGTTTCCTGCCCTATGAAAACCTGGGAAAGCAAATACACATTAATAATTTACAAAGGTATTTATTTATAAACACACTTTACATTATATACACAGCACTATACACATCTAAGGGACACAAATAGCAAAAGTTAAATAACAATAAAGTTAAATAAACCAAACCAACAACTACAATATTGCACAATTAAGTAAAAGTAAGAAGTATATTCCACAGTTTAGGGCCTGCTCTGAGGCAAGTTTTCATTGAGGAACACAAGCTTACGGACCTTGGAGCGCTGAGCCTGTTTCGTCTGCCTGTAATGATCTGCCCAGTCTTTGAGAAAATTCTCTCAGAGGGCACAGATGTGGCCACAATGCACAGTCTTTTCTTCATTACTTCACACAGATTTTTAAATACTGGTGAGCACATCCTCCACCATGCCAGAGGATCTGATGTGCGGGGTCGGAGTGGCTCTGCAATGTAGGCCCGCATCTCCATCATGGAAGCAGTTAAGGTGCTTGATGTGGCAGAATCAGATGAAGTGGAAGCCCTGGTGTTTGCTACCCTGTCATCAAAGTCTTCCCAAAACATGGCCCCTGCACTGGCAGCCGCAGCAGGATATTGACCCTCCTCCTCTTCCTCCTCACTGTGACTGGGGTGATTGTGTGCTGCTGCAGCAGCTGTGATTCTCTTTACAGCATCATCTGCCGCCCTGTTGTTCACAAAGGCTTGCTTTTTAAACCTTGGGTCCAAACAGGTAGCATCAGCAAGATTCTCAATTTGCTCCACCTTGCTGAACCTCTTGTGCATCTCTGCCATCAGGCTGTCCACCAGTTTTTGAACTGGTTCATGGATGGACGGATTTCTTTGATGGCGGGCAACAATCCTCTGAAGACCCCTTGCTATCAGGATCACTTTGGAGGCAGTCACAAACCTACAGACAGAGTACAATTATGCAAATGTTGTTCTTAGCAGTTATAACAGTGTACATTACAAAGTCAATGTCATACTTCAGTAAGGATACAGTTAAAATCCATCATTAACTAGAATCTTTGTATAAAATATGGAGTTTGTGCTTATGTTCATGTACATTGAGAGCAAAGTTAGATAGGAGTCAAATTCATTTTATGTGTACACTGATTTGTCCAATAAAAGTGATTCTTATTTAATATAAACATTAATCACTTTATTTACATACCTTTCAGCGCTCATTTCAACTGTGACCTCCTCAAAAGGCTTGATAATGTCCACTGTTTCTCGGACAATTCCCCATTCCTCTGTGGACAGTGGGGATAGTGGTGTATTGATAAGTGCCAGGGTGGAGATGACCGTATCTTTTACTTCGATGAACCTTTTCAGCATGTAAAATGTTGAATTCCACCTTGTAGCCACATCCTGCTTCAAATGCAGTTGCTCCTGTCCCATCTGTTGCTGTGTGGCCTTCAGCTTGTCTGAAGCAACTGTGCTTCTGTGGAAGTATTCAACCACAGCTTTTATTTTTTGAATTGTGCCCTGAACCTCTCTAAGTGCAGCTCTAACAATGTTTCGCCGATCTGCCGGGTATTGCCTACGAGCGGGTGCATGTGACGACGGGCTCGCAACTGCATGCGCGCAACAGCGAGCGCACGGCTCCGCAGCGCACGGCTCCGCAACGCATCAACAGGTGATCACAATCACAATCATTAGGAACGCACGGCAGAAACCCCGGAGACAAAAATAAGAAGTGAGCATTCAGTCAGTAGCTTGCAACGCAACAAACGGCAGCAGAAACAACGAAAGCTGAATAACCACAGGAGTAAAACACGCATGGAAACAGAAAGGATCAAGGAGGCTACCGGTAAGCTCGCAGCTCTTTTTTCGGACAGAGATGGACTGACGTTGATGCGCTGTGCGCTTATTGTTTGGACAAAAAAGAAATAATTATGTTTATATTAAAATCGCCTGGATTGTTTTAATTTCGGTTAATGGTAATTAAAGATGTCTTGATAAATATGTAAAATAATCTTGGTTAAAATATAAAATGTCAAGTTGATTAAGGGCAATGGTTCTAAAAAGTGGAACTAGTTTATTTAATTTATTTACACAGTATTTGCCTAATTTAAATGTTTGAATTAAATGTGGGAATATTCATTTGAATTGTTTATTTAAATACTGTACTTGAATAGAACTTTATTTATTTAATGAAATTGTTTTATTTTGTATGTTTAAAGGTTTTTCACCTACAACGACTACCACTTTGTTACTGGTCAATAAACTCAAGAGAGAGAGTGAAATCCTGAGTCTGGTCCATTTTCTTCCCTTTTCAAGTGTGGGAAACCATGATGTTGAAATACACTTGCCAGTGAAAAACCGCCTGTGACCAGTGACCAGTGAAGACTCCACCTGCGGCCACAACCGAGAGGGAAAATACTCCACCTAGGGGCCTGGAGGATCGAGCCTGCTGTCTGTCAGCTGAAGGAAACAAAATGGCAAAGTCACTAGATGATCTGAAAGTGGAAAGGACCACAGCTAAGAGACTTTTCTCCCGTCTTGCTAACAGCATTACGAGGACCCACACAGAGATGTCCATGGAGGAGTTAAAAGAAAACTTCAAGAAGCTCACATTGGAGAGCTCCAGAGTCATGGAGGCGAATGAAGAAATGGAGGCGGCCTACATAGCAGAGTCCGATGTAACTACTGCACAGGAGCTGAGCGACCCATTGAAAGCCGACCTGAAACAAACGGAGCAGCTTTGTGAGCAGAAGACGAAGGAAGTTAAACTCCTCATTCAAAAGACACTCTGGGATGTTTATGGAGAAAAAGAACTGTCCTTAGCTCTACATGTTGCTGAAGTTGAGTGCAAGAATGTCTCCTCCACCCAGCTAGATGTGACTTTGGAAGCATATGAGTTCATGCTGACTCACTTTGAAAAGTTGGTGCAGAAGGCAAAAGAAGCGCACCAAAACTGGAACCGCTGGGCTCCGTCTGCAGAGCTAAGAGACTTCAATGCCCGTCTAAGAGAGCTTGAGGTGCACCTTCCCCAGCTGGTGTCACGGAAGGCTGCCTTCATCAAAGCAGCAAAGATAAAAGTGGACACTGAAGAGGAGGCCCCAGGCCGCCGTGCAGTTGCAGCAATAAAGCTAAAAGCCACAGCCCTACCAAAGTTTGCTGGCAACCAGCGAAGCTACTACAGATGGAGGCAAGAATGGGAGGCTCTACAGAAGCAAGGTGAACCGACTGGCTCCAAAGAAGTGAAGAAATTTCAACTGCTTGATAGCCTCGATGAGAAGATGACCAAAGATCTATGCCTGTCAACATACAACTCATCAGACGATATCTTCCAAATCCTGGAGAACTGGTTTGGGAATCAAGCCAACATCGCTCTCGAGATTGTTGAAGAGCTTCAAGCAACCCCGTCAGTCAGGAGTGGTCAGCCAAGGAAGGTCATAGAGCTCATCCAAACAGTGGAAAAAGCCCTTTATGATCTAAGTGAACTGGACAATGCAGATGCCATAAAGAACCCGATGGTGACCAAATCCATTGAGGGCAAGCTCCCAGAGACTTTAAAAAAAGACTGGCTCACCTATGCTGCTGATGAAGGAAATGGTGTTAACCGCCACAACCGCTTTGACAAGCTTATCACGTATCTGAAATCACAGAAGTCCATATATGAACAATTAGATCAGTTAAAAGATGTCGTCGAACCCGCCAAGGAGAAGACCAAGTTCCTAAAGCACGCCAGAACAAAAGCTACCAAGTCCAGCTATGAAACAGTAGGCTGCATCATTTGTGGTGACCCAAAGCACAGAAAGAAGTTATACTTCTGCAGAAAGTTTAGGACCAACCTCAAGCCATCGGAGAAGAGGGACGCAGCACAACAACTTGGTGCTTGCAAGCGATGCCTTGAAGTCCACAACGCCGACTACTGCAAGAAAACAACTTACCTGTGTGGGAATTCTGAGTGCAAAGACCAACACCATTACCTTCTCTGTCCAGTTGCCAGATCCCAGCTCCAACGAACACCCAAATCAAGTCCAGTGAGAGCCGAGGGCAAAAGATACACAGAGACTCAAGAAAAGTTCCTCTCCAAACTTACACCAGAGCTGGCGCAGCAGTGTCAAGACGCCTTCTGCAATATAGCGTCCAGGGCATACAACTCCACTGCAGCAGAGCGAGGCCTTCTGGAGGAGAACTTCTTAAGCGAGTACCCAGTAATCCTAATGCTCCTCAACGTCACTGCCAACGATGGACAAAAGATCGGGACCCTCATTGACCTGGCATCAGACACAAACTACATAACACACAAAGCTGCGAGCAAGCTGAACCTGAGAAACGAAGACGTGACGCTGGTGGTTTACGGTGTTGGAGGGATGAAGGTGTCGGTCGCCACAAAGCGCTACCTCCTCAGGATACGTGTCAGCACACCAAGAGGGACCCTCAAGTCACATCAACTAATCTGCTATGGACTTGATACAATTGCTGAAGTTCACAGACATGTTCCAGCTGCCAAGTTGCAGAAAATCTTCCCAGATGTTGCTCTCCAAGACCTTGCAAGACCGAGGGAAATACAACTTCTGATCAGCCACAAAGAAGGGCAGCTGGTACCCCAGAAAGTTTGTTCTGTCGGTGACCTGGTGCTCTGGGACGGCCCGCTTGGCAAGACCGTTGGAGGCACGCACCCGGACCTCTTTGGAAAAGTCACCCTAATGGCCCATACGTCAAAGACGCACTTTGCAAGATCCATGAGAACTGCAGCAGTCAAATATACTGAATTCACCTTTAAGGATCCAGTCTCCTGTCAGTCTCCCAAACATCTGACCCAGTCCAATACAGCCACTAGCAGCAGAGACTTCCTGAAGTGGTGGAAATGGGAAAGCATTGGAGCCGCTTGTGAGCCGAGATGCGGAGGATGTCGTTGCGGAAATTGCCAACCCGGAGGGAAAGAAATGACGCTGGCGGAAGAAAGAGAGATGGAGATGGTGAGAGATGGCTTGACATACGTGAACGGAGACCATCACAGCTCTGAACCACACTGGCACACTAAGTATCCATGGACTGAAGATCCAGCATCTATACCGAACAATAAGAGAGCGGTTGAAGCCACATTCTACAGAATGGAGAAGCAGCTGGCGAAGGAACCAGAATGGAAGATGGCCTACGCTTCACAAGTCCATGAAATGCTGAATCGCAAAGCAGCAGTGAAGCTGTCCCAAGAAGTTCTGCAAAGCTGGACTGGGCCAGTGTGGTACATAAGTCACCTGGTCGCACCAAATCCACATTCAGTCTCCACCCCAGTGAGGCTAGTATGGAACAGCAGCCAGAGGTACAGAGGCCTGAGCTTGAACGATATGCTGATCAAAGGTCCTGACGTCCTGAATCCGATCAGAGGTGTCCTGCTGAGGTTCCGAACTGGTATCTTTGCTGCCCTTGGTGACATCCGCAAGATGTACAACTCTGTCTGGCTGGAGGAAAGAGAGGTCCACCTGCACCGGTTTCTGTGGCGTGACACTGAAGATGCTGAGATCGAAGATTTTGCCATAACAAGAGTCAACATTGGAGACAAGCCTGCTGGTTGTATAGCCCAAGTCGCCATGCGAGAGACCGCCAACTTGCCTTCGTTCAGCCATTTCAAAGAGGAGAAACGTGTGCTGGAGGAAGACGCCTATGTCGATGATCTTCTGACTTCTCACAATGACCTCAACCACCTGAAGCGTCTTACGTCCAACATTGAGCAGATCCTTAAAGCAGGAGGATTTTTCATGAAGCCCTGGGTCTACTCGGATCAAAGTGGGAGGAAAGGGAGAAGAGGTGAGAAAATGGAGTCAAAGACCATGATTCTGCCAAACCAGCTCACCGAAGAGGACAACAAAGCCCTAGGCCTCGGTTATACCATTGAAGACGACAAGCTACATGTCATGGTTGCAGTGAACTTCTCCAAGAGGAGGAGAAAAATGCGCCTGGGCCAGGACTTACTGAGAGAAGAAGTGGGAGAACAAACCCCAGACCCACTCACTAGAAGAGAACTGTTAAGCCAAGTCTCTGGTCTTTATGATCCACTCGGCCTTGTGGCTCCAGTGAAACAGAAGGGAGCCATCCTGATCCGAAGAGCTTTTCAAGAAGCAAAAGTGCTGTACAACATAGAAGACACCTGGGATGCTGCCTTGTCCAAAGAACTCAGAGAAGATGCCATAAAGCTCCTCCAAGAGTATGCTGATCTGAGCCTACTCCGATTCACCAGAGCTCTCACGCCACCAGATCCAGGAGGAAGACCATGTGCCATCACATTCTCTGACGGCAGTGAGCATGCTTATGGCGCCGTGCTGTACCTAAGATGGAGTCGCAACCATGATGTCGTCGTGAGGCTAGTTGAGTCAAAAGCCAAGCTGACTCCTCTTGACCACAAGGGTGACGCTGTGAAGGCAGAGATGTGTGGAGCTGTCTTTGCAGCTCGGCTGAAGAACTACTTCCAGAAACACTGCCGAATCGATGTGGAGAGGTGGTACCATCTTGTCGACAGCCAAACCATCTTGGGCGCAATACAGCGAGAAAGTTATGGCTACCAGACCTTCTTCGCAAACCGAGTTGGCGAAATCCAGAGCAGCACTGACGTTCGAGATTGGTGGTGGATCCCAGGGCCGGTGAACATTGCAGACATCATCACCAGAGGGGCCAGTCCTGATGACCTAACTGAGGAATCCGAGTGGCAGTCGGGTCCGAAGTTCCTTCAGCTTCCTGAGAGTGAGTGGCCGAAAAAATCAGCAAAAGATGTTGCCGCACAAGCAAGAGACAATATCACAAAAATACAGAAGAAAACTTTTGTCACAGCACTCACCCGAAGTCAACTGAAAGCACAAGATCAAATCGCAATCCAGGAGACAGAGTCCAAGTCCAGAAGACCAACGGCAGTAGCAGCAGTCCAAAAGCTATTGGATGAAAAGCGCTTCAGCAGTCTAAGGCAGCTGGTCGGGGCAATAGCGTGGACTTGGAGAGCAGTGGAGAGGTTCCTGTGTGCAAAGGTTGGAGATCAAGAAAAGTGGGAGGCAGAACATTCATCTGGCGTCATCACGGCCAAGGAAAGGGAAGATGTCTTCCGGACTCTATGCCTTGCAGCACAAGAGGGCGTACACTTTCCAAACACAACAACTGACAGACTGGTCGTTTACAAGGACCAAGCAAGCGGACTCCTGATGTGTGGTGGCAGGATCCAGACATTCAAAGAGGACGATAGAGCTGTTCCCCTGTTACCTTTCCAGGCCTGGATCTCCACTCTCCTAGCCCGAGAAGCACACAGTGAGGGGCATGAAGGAGTGGCAGGAACTTTGCTGCGGATGCGAAACAAAGCATGGGTCATCAGAGGAAGAATTATTGCCCAAAAAGTCGTTGACAAGTGTATCGTTTGCAAGAAAGCTAAAGCAAGAACCTGTCAGCAAATAATGGGAGACTTACCTGAAGAGAGGACGAATCCGGCTGCACCATTTCAATTCACGTCTGTCGACCTGTTCGGACCATACCTAGTAAAAGATGATGTCAAGAGGAGAGTGAGCATGAAAGTATGGGGCGTACTCTTCTGCTGTATGTCGAGTCGAGCTATCCATGTCGAACTGGCAAACACGCTATCAACAGAGAGCTTTCTTCTTGCTTACCAGAGGTTCACTTCTGTCCGAGGGCATCCTCAAAAGATCTGGTCCGATCCAGGCACGAACTTTATTGGAGCAAAACCTGTCCTGGAAGAGATGTATACTTACCTGAGACAACAAAACAATGACTCACTTGAAGGATATGCTGGCAAGAATGGTACCGACTGGACGTGGAGAATCCTTCCAGCCGATTCACCTCACCGAAATGGCGCTGCTGAAGCTGCTGTAAAGATCACTAAACGAGCTCTCCAAAGTCTTGGTAAAGGAGAAGGCCTTACCTTCAGTGAATTCCTGACAGTGCTCAAGCTAGCTGCCAACCTTGCCAACGAAAGGCCCATCGATGCCAGAGTCCAGAGCCGTGAAGACCGTGTACGATACATCACTCCGAACACCCTGTTGCTTGGTCGAGCCACACAGAGTGGAGATTTCAAGGCATTTGACTACACCACTTACCCCTTCAAAAGGCTACAAGAAATGCAAATGCAAGTGAGCCACTTTTGGAAGTCCTGGAGCCAACTTGCAGGTCCCAACCTGTTCATCCGCAACAAGTGGCATACTGAAAAAAGGAACGTTGCCATTGGAGACATCGTCTGGCTCTGCGACCAGAATGCACTGAGAGGGCAATTCAAGCTAGCAAGAGTCATCAGTGTGAATGCAGATCCCAAAGGCATCGTCCGGGATGTCCACGTGAAGGTCTCTCCGAGTGGGTGTGTCCAGGTAAAGACTCCGAAACCTGTGTCCGGATCGAAGGAAAAGGATTGCCAGGGTACCATACTGCATCGGGACGTGCGGCGTCTCATCGTCCTCATCCCAACAGAGGATCAAGTCAACTAGCACCAGCTCGCCTGAGAAGTGCGATCTTTCCATGTCATGCCATGACGCAAAGATCGAGTGGGAGGTGTTTCGCCGATCTGCCGGGTATTGCCTACGAGCGGGTGCATGTGACGACGGGCTCGCAACTGCATGCGCGCAACAGCGAGCGCACGGCTCCGCAGCGCACGGCTCCGCAACGCATCAACAGGTGATCACAATCACAATCATTAGGAACGCACGGCAGAAACCCCGGAGACAAAAATAAGAAGTGAGCATTCAGTCAGTAGCTTGCAACGCAACAAACGGCAGCAGAAACAACGAAAGCTGAATAACCACAGGAGTAAAACACGCATGGAAACAGAAAGGATCAAGGAGGCTACCGGTAAGCTCGCAGCTCTTTTTTCGGACAGAGATGGACTGACGTTGATGCGCTGTGCGCTTATTGTTTGGACAAAAAAGAAATAATTATGTTTATATTAAAATCGCCTGGATTGTTTTAATTTCGGTTAATGGTAATTAAAGATGTCTTGATAAATATGTAAAATAATCTTGGTTAAAATATAAAATGTCAAGTTGATTAAGGGCAATTGTTCTAAAAAGTGGAACTAGTTTATTTAATTTATTTACACAGTATTTGCCTAATTTAAATGTTTGAATTAAATGTGGGAATATTCATTTGAATTGTTTATTTAAATACTGTACTTGAATAGAACTTTATTTATTTAATGAAATTGTTTTATTTTGTATGTTTAAAGGTTTTTCACCTACAACGACTACCACTTTGTTACTGGTCAATAAACTCAAGAGAGAGAGTGAAATCCTGAGTCTGGTCCATTTTCTTCCCTTTTCAAGTGTGGGAAACCATGATGTTGAAATACACTTGCCAAACAATGAGGTTCAACACATGGGCAAAGCATGGTATGTGGTCCCAGTGCAGGTGGTCTCTCAGGGCTGCCACAATGTTGCTGGCATTGTCTGTGACACAAGCTACAACTTTGTCACTGACACCCCATTCAGTTGACACTCTCTTCATCTCACTTGCCAGGTGAGCAGAAGTGTGTCTGTCTGTCAAGACAAAATAGTCCAGGAGATGGGAGGTCATAGTAAAGTCCTGAACATAGTGGCAGGTCACAGACATGTAACTTGTGGTCGTCACAGATGTCCAGCAGTCTGTTGTGAGACATACAGCAGAAGCACTCTTGAAGTACCTCAGCTCTTAGCTTTCCATACATCTTGGCCAGTAGAGTTTGAGACTATATGTATGAAGGGTCCAGGGTCTTTAAAAAATCTTTGAAGCCTTTGTCCTCAACAATGGAGAATGGCTGATAGTCACAAGCAATCATTTTTACCAGTGCTTCATCCAGTTTGTTCTGCCTGAGTGGATCCATTGCCAGGCCTCCGTGGCCTAACTGCTGCTTGGGTGGTGGTGGTGGTGGTGGTAGTGGTTGTTGTGGGTGCTGCTGATGTACTGGATGTTGCAGAAGCTGTAACCAGTGTTGCAGCAGCAGTTATTGGAGGTGCAGATGAAGTGCCGCTGGTGGAGATATTTGCAGCTGCTGCAGTGGCTCCATCGTCACTCTCCACTTGTGCAAACAGCACAGTTGGATGTGCTGCTTTAAGGTGTCTTCTTAAATTTGAAGTGCTTCCTCCTTGTGTTGATAAAATTTGTTTGCAAATAGTACACGTGGCTCTAGTGGCTGAAATTTCACCAAAGTGGTTCCAAATGTCACTCCTTTTCCTTCCACTTATTTTTCTGACCTTCTCAAACCTCTGTTGTTTGTGTTCTGATTTAACCTGGCACCTAATGTAAATGTATGGGGATGGGTAGGGGATGGGTCACTGCCCCCCATAGAGCCTTGGATGATAGTAGCACTCAATTTTTTGATTAGTATAGGGCAGGTAAACTTAAAAAAAAGAATTCTCATTAAATGACTTTTTCTCCCGACATGTCAGAGAACACAGATATGTCCAGAACGTTTTGAACATGAGCAAAAAAGCAAAGATGAAGTACAGGAGCTATTAAAGTTCAGGAGTTTAAAATGATATAATTCAAATTTAAAAGATTGCAAGAACCGAAGACCACTGATTAATTATGATTTCATGAATGAATAATGTATTATGATATTTTATTATTTTGTGGCAGAGTATAACACAAAATCAACATGTTGATATATTTTTTTAAAGTATTTATTTACAAACACACTTTACATTATACACACAATAACACTATACACATCTACAAGAACCAAAGATTACTAAATAAATATGATTTCATGAATAAAACTGTCGGGTGTCACGTGAAAAATGAATGAACGTGACAAATCAGACATCATTCATTTACTTCTTCGTTTCTCTCAGTCCACACAGCCCCGTAGCTGAGCTACAGCTGTCACGTGACAAATGAACGAGGACCTGAGGAGGACGGACGCACAGTTGAGTCAGTCCTGAACTAATCATTTCTGTTTTCTGTTCTGCTGACTGAACTTTCGCAGCTGCTTGCCATGTGGCGAAGGAAGGTACTGCATGAAAATGAACAAATCACTCACTGAGATGACTCATTACTCCCGAGCCATATAAAAGATTAGTTCATTTTGAACGAATCGTTCACGAACGACACATCACTAGTACACCTTGAAGCACACTCATCACTGCTGGTAGTAACAGTTAGTTAGCTCCAGCCCGCAGCTAACAGCAGAAAGTCCCATGTAATTAATGAACCAAGTGCCACCTGTTTGAAAAACTAGCTTGCACACTATAGACAATCTCTGCACACGTCTCACCTTTGCTGTTTTGTGGTCAAAAGTTTCATTCCAGCTCTAAAAGAACACTGCTACTTAGCTAGCTAGTTAGTCTGACTGCATTGTGAAGGCATGGATGTGCTGAGCTCATTCACATATAATTATTTTCAGTGGATAATAATAATAATAATGATAGTAATAATAATAGTACACTAATAATAATCACTCCACCACCCCTATTGACCTGTAGGATTCAGGGCAGAGGAGCACAGGGAGTGAGAGGAGAGAGACCTCTACTAGAAAGGTGAGTCTAAAGGATTTTACAGGATAGAGTCATTTGTGATGCAGAGAGTCTTGGAATTTTATGGAACTCAATATGAAACATTTCAGTCAAGGTGCACCATATAAGACTCATTTAACTTTCATTGAGGAGAGTAATGATTAGAAAGTAGAGAAAGATATTTATATAAAAGCCAAATTAGCCTAACCCAAATAGCATCTTAATATTACTTTAATTTAAGTAATTAAGTAATATTTTTCAGGGCTTTAAATTGCAACTATGTCACATATGTGCCCAAAATGTAATCTGTGTGACTTCAAAATATTTGGGAGAAAACAATTACTTTGTTGTGAGACGAATATTATGATCAATGGTGTCAAATGCAGCACTAAGATCTAACAGGACAAGTAAAGAAACTAGACCATTATCTGAAGCCAAAAGAAGATCATTACTAACTTTAACTAGCACTGTTTCTGTGCTAGTTAGTTTCTGTGGTTTAATCTAAAACCTGAATGGAAATCTTCAAACAGGCCATTAATGCGCAAATATTCATATAATTGATTAGCAACTGCCTTTTCTAAGATTTTAGAAACAAAGGGAAGATTAGATATAGGTCAGTAATTAGCTAAAATATCTGGGTCAGGGGTTGCTTTTTTGAGGAGGGATTAATTTGAGTTAATATAGAGCTGTTTATTAAAGGAAACACGTCTTTAAACAGTTTGGTGGGGATAGGAGCTAACTGACAGGTTGATGGCTTGGATGATGAAACTAATGATGTCAACTCAGGGAGATCTATAGGGGAGAAACTGTCTAACTGTGCACCTGGTGCTTCTAAAGCTCTTGTATGAGATGAGTCAGTCCCAGTATGAAGGAGGAGATGATCAATTTTTTCTCTAATTGATGTTATTTTACTCACAAAAAAGTTAATAAAGTCATCACTGCTCAGTGTTAAAGGAATAGATGGTTCAGTGGAGCTGTGGCTCTGTGTCAGCCTGGCTACAGTGCTGAAAAGAAATCTATGATTATTCTTATTTTCTTCAATTAGAGAAGAATAATAGGCAACTCTAGCTTTGTGTAGGGTTTTTTTGTAAGCTACAAAACCATCTTTCCAAGCTATAAAAAATTCTAATCTACGTAATGTCTGTTTAAGAGCACGAGTATTGGAGTTAAACCATGGTGCTCGTCTCATCTGATTCACCACTTTCTTTTTCAGAGGGGCAATGCAATCTAATGTAGTACACAGTGAGGTCACCGTACTATCAACAAGGTTATCTATGAGGGCGGGAGTAAAATCACAAAAGGTACCTTCAGATGTACTGACATATGGCACAGAGTTAAATAAAGGTTGCATTGTCTCTTTGAATGTATGAATAATATTATCAGACAGGCACCGGCTGTAGCTGTATTTCTTATTTATGTTATTGTAGTTCATTATTGTACAATTAAATGTGAGTAAATAATGATCAGTAAGGAGAGGGTTTTGAGGAACTATGTTTAAGTTATCAATATCAATACCATAAGTTAAAACAAGATTGAGGGTGTGACTAAGGCAATGAGTTGGTTTATTAACGTGTTGAATAAAACCAATTGATTCCAACAGCGAGATAAATGCGCAGCTAAGACTATCACGGTCAACATCTACATGGATGTTGAAATCCCCTACAATTATGATTTTATCTGTCTTAAGCACTAACTCAGATAATAAACTCAGAGAACTCTGAATAAGGTGCAGGTGGACAGGCAGCTGTTAAGATTTCCTTTTTGTTAGCCAGGTTATTCAGCAGCCCATGAGTCAAAGTTGTCTAAGAAACTTAGACAACTGACAAAGTTAGACAACTTTGACAGGTCTCGGAACCCTTGGGGTCCCTACACCTGTCATTGATAAACGTTGTTCAAACTACTACAACAGTTTATCTTACAAAATAGTATATGTGCTCCAGTTTATGTGATGAAAAGTAGCACGTACAGAGAGGTGTGCTTTCACTGACAGCTAGGCCTGGAGGGGGTTGGGCTATGTAAATGTCATGATTCTGTTTTTTGGCTCCTAGAAGGTGTAAATCTTTGAGACTAAAGCAGTTTGAGGAATGCCTTCATTCAAATGGCCACATCTTCAAATAATTTCAGATTTCCATGTGTTAGACTTTTATGGAAAGCTTAGCAATCACACATAACTCTGCAAATAACTCAAAATGTCCCTCGGCCCACTTGTTGCTGGTTTTGCCATGGCTGGGCACATTCCGTCATCTGCTCATTTCCGTGATGGAACATATGGGAGAACTCCAACGTCTTGTGACCACAGGAAACATGTTGTGGAAAGAAGACCACAACAATCATGTTGGTAACCATTGAGGTAATGAGTAAAATTTTTGGTCACACTTTAGATTAGGGAACACATATTCACCATTCATCAACTAGGTGCTTACTAACATGCATATAAGTACCATTTCAGACCTTTATTAAGCACGTATTAACACCTTAATCAAAATAAGTGTTTACAGTAGTATCCGTCTTAAGTGATAAGCAATGCTGAGAAGCTGGTGAGGAGACAATTGATGCATCTGAATGATCCGTCGATTGAGCAGGGTATCGAAGAATCATACACATACAAAGACTTAAATTGAATGCTGGAAAAGAGTAAAGAAATTAAAGAAGTTATTTTACGTTAAAATACAATTTCTTTTTACCATTTTTTTTCCATTTATATAATGTTGAAATACATATTAAAACATTATTTTATCTGCATTTGTGTGTGTACTTTTGAGCTAGAATTGATTAATGTGGTCTCACAGTTTCTATGATCCAATGCCACGACCCATGATGGCTTTCTTTGTGTTTTTCTCTGGTCTGAACAGGATTATGTAACATTTAGGTCCAAACAGCGCCACCAAGAGGCCAAAACTGGAGGCCAGGATGGCAAATACCTCCACTGCATCTGCATATTTGCCTGGTGAGCTGATGTAAGCAGGGACAAAGGCCACCCACACTGCACAGAAGATCAACATGCTGAAAGTGATGAGTTTGGCCTCATTGAAACTGTCTGGAAGATTCCTTGCTAGAAAAGCTAACAAACAACTGAGGACAGCCAGTAAACCAATATAACCAAGTAAAACCGCAAAACCAACTGTGGAGCCCACTGCACACTCATAAACTATCTTGTCACTGTGATACTGGGTGTTTTTATGAGGCACTGGTGAAGCAGAGACAAGCCAGACAGTGCAGATTGCTGCTTGAACAGAAGTCAGAACCAGAACTGTCCCTCTCTGCTGCACAGCACCAAACCACTTGAGACTGGACTCACCTCCTGGTTTGGAGGCCCTGAACACAGCCAGAACCACCATGGTTTTCACCAGGATACATGAGACACAAAGCACAAAGCTGATGCCAAATGCTGCATGTCTTAGTTGGCAAGTCCATAATCTGGGTCGTCCAATGAAGAGCAATGAGCAGAGGAAACAGAACTTAAGTGACACCAAGAGAAGAAAACTGAGTTCTGAATTGTTGGCACGAACTATAGGTGTGCTGTGATGATGGATGAAGATGCCCAGAACAACAACACAGATACATGTGCCCAACAGTGAGGTGGTTGTCAAGCAGATACCCAGAGGCTCATGGTAGGAGAGGAACTCTGTTTTCTTAGGAACACAGTGGTCACGCTGGGGGCTGGACCAGAAATCCTCTGGACAACTAGTGCACTCCATAGAGTCTGAGAAAAGAGGGAAAGGGATGAGATACATGTTTACACAACATCTCTGAACTGTGGTGTTTAAAAGTTTACACTCACCAGTTGTATTGCTAATCGTTCCCTCAGAACAAGGGACACAGTCAAAACAACACTCAGGTTCCCCCTTCTTTCTGGCCATGCGGGTACCTGGAGGACAACTCTCACTGCACACTGACCGAGGAGGCTGTGTGGAGAAACATCAGTGTCTGTTAGATTAATCTATAATGATTAAGGTAAAGAGATGGTAGTCTGAAAAAGTAAGAAATAACCTGTTTGGATTCAAAGTTCCAGAAGATTTTGTCTTCATCCAGTTTGATTTCTTCATCTTTGAAGGCTGACCTCTTCACCTCACCCACTCTCTGAACTTTAGCTCTTCCATCAGGGAGCCACACCCAGTTCATGATGTCATATACAGGTAAGGCATCACCATTTTCATCAAATGACACTCGATCACCAAATGTTGTTGTGAAATTGACTTTTTCCAAGTAATACACAATCTATGAAAATCGAGATTAGGGACAAAGGGGAAATTTTCTTAAAACTATGCTTTCTATCTCTACTCGGCTGCATACAGCACAGATTACAAAGTCCCCGACATTCACTTTACACCGGAGAACATTCTCTCTCTTTAGATGCATCATCTGATGCATCTGTGGCAGACGTTGTCATGGTTACGCTGTGCTCCCAGCTCCACTCACCCTGCACACCTGTCAGTGATCAGTTCATTACAGCTCCCAGTCTACACACCTGCCTCCCATCAGTTCATCAGCCGTGCAGTATATCTACCCCAGTTTATCACCCGCTTGTCGCCAGATTGTTGTTCAGACCAACGTGGTAGTATACCTCAGGCCAAACTACTTGACGTCAATCTAGTGTGCTTATTCCTTTTTGACTAAGACCTTTTTTTTTTTCTCCCAGGATCACAACCCACCTGCCTC
Source organism: Solea senegalensis (assembly GCF_019176455.1). Classification (NCBI taxonomy): domain Eukaryota; kingdom Metazoa; phylum Chordata; class Actinopteri; order Pleuronectiformes; family Soleidae; genus Solea; species Solea senegalensis. The sequence goes on along the minus strand of NW_025320931.1, from coordinate 25,528 downwards.
CTGTCTGCCAGCCTCCGCCTGCCTCTTCCTCCCGAGCACTCCCGCTTTGTTTGTTCCAGCACTGCCCGTCCTTCCAGCCATCACTGGACCACTTCCATATTTATAATAAACATTCTCATCACCATACCCTCCTATCTGAGTCCTGCATTTGCATCCCTCCAGTGAGCCACAACAGACATCATTCCATTAATTGTCTTTGTGTAGCGTGTTCTACACAAAGGGGTTGAGACGGACCACAGAGTGAAAACAATGAAAAGTGCGCAGTACTAAGATCTACTCAGATCCTTTGCACTTCATCGCGACTGTACTCGATCCTCGTAATAAAGATCATTACTTGGATGTGGGGATAAAGCAGTGCGTACATAAATAATCCAGGCTGCTTTAGGAGATGGAGAAGAGAGGTGTGAAGAGTGGTGCAGAAAAAAAGGCTTGTCTGTCTACACCAGATGAGGGGCATGCACTGTCGTTGTCTGATATGTTCGATGAGATCCTCCTAAATATTTTCATAGATTCTTAATTGATTTATTCTTTGAAGCATGAACATTAATCTATATATATAACTTCAATGCCTAGACTTTAGTGAGTTAAGTACACACAATCCAAGCCATAACAAGAGAATATGAATAGATTAGAATTAGATAAAAAAAAAATTATACACAATTGGCATAATAATTTTTTTTGGTGTTTGGGTTTTCGGCCAAGTGTTCCATGATTTTTGGTTTAAGGTTTCGGCCAACAATTTTCATTTTGGTGCACCTCTACTTTCTATACACTCAATTTAACTCACTATGAAGAATACCCTAAGTAGGATCCATCCATCCTTATTCTACCGCTTTAGCCTCCACATGAGGGTCGTAAGGGGCTCTGGTGCCAATCCCAGCTGACATAGAGCTAAAGGCGGGGTCACACCTTGGACAGGTCACCAGTCCATCACAGGGCCACATAGAGACAAACAACCATCCACTCTCACACTAATACCTATGGTCAATTTGGAGTGTCCTATATTATTTGCCTAATCCCAGAAATCGGATTTGGTCTATAATTTCTTAACACTTCACACTCCAAATGAAATACAAAGGATTAAGTGAAATGAAGAGTTGAGTGTAAACTGATATCTCACCTGCCATGGCTCCATTCTTTGTAAATGAGCACAGGTGTTGTTGCTGAAAGGTCCTCTCCCTGGCTCACAATGCAGCATGTCATCAAGAGCATACGCCAGAGCGTACACAGCCTTATACACATTATACTCTGGTCTGAGGTCTGAATCATCCAGGAAATCAGTCCCCACATTCTCTATAACTTCCTGTCCAGTGCACAATTCTCCTCCAGCTTCCACCCAACCTGCTGGAGGTGGTGCAAATCTACACTGAAATGTGTGTTCCCAAAACTGATTCACCTGTAATGTAGTTCATCTTAAATTGATGACAATATATTTTTTTCCAAAAAATACCAAATCAGGGTGAAACTCACCATGCTGTTTCCAACAGTGTTGTTGTGATGTAGATCAGGACGTATTTGTAACAGGAAGTCCCTGTAACCTGGTATTTCTCCTCGACGGATGGCGATGCCCAGTGTTCCACCCAGGTACGGCATGAAGTGAGGAGTCTGGAGTACATCAGCTGATGTCCAGGCTTCACTGACAATCCACTGCAGGCCTGTCACATTCTGTCTCACCACCTGTACATTGTATTATTAAGATAAGATAGTCCTTTCTTTGGAGAAATTTACATTGTTACAGCAGAAAGACTGTGAAGAAAAAGGTAATAAATAATAAATAAACAAAAAAAAATTACAATATAAAAGATATTAACACTTAGACTATAAAAAATGTGTTGAATGTAGAATGCAGAATGTAGAATGTACATTATAGACAGTTTGCAGAATATACATAGTTTGGACTTGATATTTACAGTATAAATATGTACAGTATATTGCATGTGGAAGGGAAGAAGGAGGAGCCTGGTTATGCGTGGTCTACTGAGAGAAGTGTTTGTTGTGCAGTCTAACAGCTGCAGGGAGGAACGACCTGTGATAACACTCCTTAAGACATTTAGGATGTTTCAGTGTTACTGAAGGAGCTGCCCAGTGCTGTGATGGTGTGGGGGAGATTGTCCATCAGAGATGATAGCTTGGTAGCCATTCTCCTCCTCTCTCCCACCACATCTACTGGTTCAAGGGGACATCCAAGGACAGAGCTGGCTTTTTTAATCAGTCTGTCCAGCCACTTCCTGTCCGCAGCTGTGATACTACTGCCCCAGCAGACCACTCCAATTACTAATAATATTAATATTACATGTATACGAATTCATACTTTCAAACCAGTAAAGTATAATCTAGTTTCCACAGTTGATGTCACACACAAACCTAGAGTACGACCAGAATTACAGTCAAATTTGAATTTGTCTTGATCAACAATCTTACTAACATTAGTAGCAGCTTTAACAAATTACATGTGAAATAGAATTCAAAAATCTTATTCTTTTTAAAGGCTTAATGTTTTTTGCTAGATATTTTTTTCCAGGACTGACCTCTTTCATGAGGTTAATCATGAAATTATTTGCAAACACAATCACCACCCGAGCTGTAGATTTCCTCATCACATCCACTATTCTCCTCACTTCAGCAGGGTCATCACCCCGGGACAAAATCTCTGTGTAAGCCAGACAACCCCCACCAACTGGACCCAGATCAGAGTGAAAGGATCGCGCAGCGTGGAATCCATAATCACTGTCATTGATGAGCAGACCTGCCCAAGTCCAACCAAAGTGTTTTAGAATCTGAATCATAGCATTCACCTATGTGGACACAGAGCAGAGGGATTAGTGCACAGGCTGGAAATCCTGCTAAACAGGTTCATCAAAGACTCATGTTTAATCACTGTCTTTAAGTGTTGTATATCTGATACCACACAACTCTGTCAATGAAACATATAACATGACTGGTGACACACTCTTTTCTTTTTGTAGATACATTTTCACCTGAAAAGCATCACTTGGGATCGTCCTAAAGAAAGATGGGAACTTTTTTCGGTCACTAAGGCAGGAACATGTGGCATAATAACTCACCTGCAAAACAATACAGACTTTCTTTAATTCAGCGTTCTAAAAAATGTTTTTATGTTCATGTATTTCATTTAATTAAACTTACCAGAGGCATGCTGTACAAACCTAAGACTGTGGATATGGCAATAGAACGTCTAGAGGAAGCACCCCCCACAATCCCTAGGACTGGAGGAGTTCCTACACAGTTCTCCTCTAATGTAACTTGCTCTTCTTGACCACTGACTAAGGTCAGTGCTGCACGAAATCCAATTCCTAGTTGGGCACAGTTATCATACAGACTGTATCCCAGAGTCACATTAGGCAGCAGGTTGGAGTTTCTGTTGATCTCATCAATAGCAAAGGCCATGGTCTGAGCCAGTCTGAATCCTACAATATCAAAACTAACAACATAGCACAAGTGTTTACGATAAAATAAACTTTAAAGGAACAACACAAAGCTTCATGTTTCACAACTACATATTATGAATTCAGTCAGATAAATAGTTCAAACATAATAACAACATATGAAGGCAAACACAACTTGACTTAAAATGGCATACACATATATATTCATACATACACACACTGTAAGTATTTTACATGAATCATAGTCTACTTATAGACTTGGGTTTCATCAGCTTTGTGCTGTTTCCCTCACAGACTCACCCATAGCAGTCAGACGTTTGTGGCTCTGAGGTAAAAGACAGGTCAGGATCAATTGAAATTGTGTTAACAGCAAACAGTCCACCTAGAATCACATCTCCAGTTTTGTGTATCCCATTTAAATGAAACTGTCCCTTTAACTGACAAGAGGAGGAATAAAGAGAGGAGGACACAGCAGAGAAGAAGCAGAAATACAACATTAGGAAGAGGAGGCTGGTGTCTAAAAATGCCCTCATGACTTTGCTTTGGCTCATCTCCTTATCTGAGTGCAGTCTTATCACAATATCAACACATTTTATTAATTTGCAGCTGCCCATGTTGATTAATCTTGTAACACCACCCATCAATGCAGAGGAGGAAGTGAAGCCGTAGGGGCAGGGCCCAAAATAAATCCCAACTGATACCTGTCAGAATTATTACTGTATAGTTCATGTTATTACTTACATCCCCCTTCCTTATTTATCTGGTTAACATCATTTTAATATCATTACTTGGGGGACAATACCTATTTCTACCAGTAGATGTCAGTAGTCAGTTGGCTCCTCTGCTGTTTGGCGCAAGACTCCTGTGAAAAGGAAGAAGTTAGACGTGGACGTCAGAGAACCCGGTGCACAGCTAAGACTGGCTTTTTATTTTGTTACAGGTGAGGAAAAAGTGCACACCCACCATATAAAGTTATATTAAGAGTATTCAAACTGTTGGCTGTGTTTCAGGTTTTTAACTGTTACAGGCCTGTTGTGTATGACTTTGTGTGTGTGGAGCTGTGTATGTGTGTGGTGTCGGAGGTAGATTTCTAATCGAGTCTTAAAAGTTAGGCCCGACAAGTACATTTTGATTGACAGCTTTTTTTAAAGCCTGAACCTGATAAAAGCCCGACATTATTCAAATGTGTGCACGCACACAGCTCTTTCGCCTTTTGTCAAGAATGAGTTGTTTATACATTTTTTAACATCATTTATTCATTAATAAGTTGGCTATAAGCCACTTTGAAAATGGGAGAAATAAATATCATAACACATTGAATTATTTAATGACACATTTAATGAATGATTTAATGGTGTATTTATTTATTTAATTTTGGCCCTTTTAGTCCTCCATACTTCAGTGCATCGTTATCTAATCCATTCCACTTCATATAGAGAACGCCCACATCACTGAAAATCCAGTCCACGTTTTCCCTGCGACCTTGCTTGCACTCCTGCGTGTACACCTTGGTGATGGGAAGTTCGACTCTTCTTACTGACTCCTCTTTACAGCAGGTGGCACTGTATCCCTCTTGTGGGCATTGTAAAAAAGACCGCGGCTCTCAAACACTTAACACTGTAGGCAACATCGTTTGCTTCAGCCAACAAAGTATAATAAACAAAATGCAACAAGCTATTCAAACCACATGAAACCCTAGGAAAGCAAATACACACTTCAATAAAGTGACAAGTGACTTGTGTCCAGTATCCTCGCTGCCATTGTTTTTTAACAGCACGACAGTGACTAGGTAGCTGTCAAGTGACCTGAGGACGGACGCTCGCTCAGTTGAGTGAATCCTGAACTAATCATTTCTGTTTCCTTTCCTGCTGAGCTTATGCAGCTGCCTGCCATTGTGTGGCGAAGGAGGGTACTGCATGAAAATGAACGAATAAACCACTCACAATCATTTCTGTTTCCTGCCCTATGAAAACCTGGGAAAGCAAATACACATTAATAATTTACAAAGGTATTTATTTATAAACACACTTTACATTATATACACAGCACTATACACATCTAAGGGACACAAATAGCAAAAGTTAAATAACAATAAAGTTAAATAAACCAAACCAACAACTACAATATTGCACAATTAAGTAAAAGTAAGAAGTATATTCCACAGTTTAGGGCCTGCTCTGAGGCAAGTTTTCATTGAGGAACACAAGCTTACGGACCTTGGAGCGCTGAGCCTGTTTCGTCTGCCTGTAATGATCTGCCCAGTCTTTGAGAAAATTCTCTCAGTCTTTTCTTCATTACTTCACACAGATTTTTAAATACTGGTGAGCACATCCTCCACCATGCCAGAGGATCTGATGTGCGGGGTCGGAGTGGCTCTGCAATGTAGGCCCGAATCTCCATCATGGAAGCAGTTAAGGTGCTTGATGTGGCAGAATCAGATGAAGTGGAAGCCCTGGTGTTTGCTACCCTGTCATCAAAGTCTTCCCAAAACATGGCCCCTGCACTGGCAGCCGCAGCAGGATATTGACCCTCCTCCTCTTCCTCCTCACTGTGACTGGGGTGATTGTGTGCTGCTGCAGCAGCTGTGATTCTCTTTACAGCATCATCTGCCACCCTGTTGTTCACAAAGGCTTGCTTTTTAAACCTTGGGTCCAAACAGGTAGCATCAGCAAGCTTCTCAATTTGCTCCACCTTGCTGAACCTCTTGTGCATCTCTGCCATCAGGCTGTCCACCAGTTTTTGAACTGGTTCATGGATGGACGGATTTCTTTGATGGCGGGCAACAATCCTCTGAAGACCCCTTGCTATCAGGATCACTTTGGAGGCAGTCACAAACCTACAGAGTACAATTATGCAAATGTTGTTCTTAGCAGTTATAACAGTGTACATTACAAAGTCAATGTCATACTTCTTTGTTAACAGTAAGGATACAGTTAAAATCCATCATTAACTAGAATCTTTGTATAAAATATGGAGTTTGTGCTTATGTTCATGTACATTGAGAGCAAAGTTAGATAGGAGTCAAATTCATTTTATGTGTACACTGATTTGTCCAATAAAAGTGATTCTTATTTAATACAAACATTAATCACTTTATTTACATACCTTTCAGCGCTCATTTCAACTGTGACCTCCTCAAAAGGCTTGATAATGTCCACTGTTTCTCGGACAATTCCCCATTCCTCTGTGGACAGTGGGGATAGTGGTGTATTGATAAGTGCCAGGGTGGAGATGACCGGATCTTTTACTTCGATGAACCTTTTCAGCATGTAAAATGTTGAATTCCACCTTGTAGCCACATCCTGCTTCAAATGCAGTTGCTCCTGTCCCATCTGTTGCTGTGTGGCCTTCAGCTTGTCTGAAGCAACTGTGCTTCTGTGGAAGTATTCAACCACAGCTTTTATTTTTTGAATTGTGCCCTGAACCTCTTACATTGAAAACCAGAGGATTACATTGAAAACCAGACAAGGAGGAATAACATCCTCATCGATGGCATCAAAGATGAGAAATCTGAAACCTGGCATGACACTGAAGTTAAAGCCAAGAAATTCCTTGCTGATCACTTTAAGATGGATCCGAAACTAATTGAAGTGGAAAGAGCGCACCGAAATGGCACCTTCCAACTAGATGGCAGACCCAGGACCATGACTGTCAAACTCCTTCGATTCAAGGACAAAGAAGAAATTATTAAAGGGGCCAAGTGTCTGAAGGGCACAAAGTTCTTTATTAATGAGGACTTCTCTGAGAGGGTGCGCTCCAAAAGGAAGGAGTTAATGCCAAGGCTTAAGGAGGAACGAATGAAAGGTAACATTGCTTATCTAAAGTATGACCAGCTGATTGTTCACGCTCCCTCATCCAAGCCCACCACAAGTAAATCAACATCTAGGTAATGCTTATGCATGAGTCTTCTATAGACAAATTGGTTCATAACCTAGCAACTTAAAGTGCTACTTGTTTTTTGTTTTTTTTCTTTTCTCTTTTGTCATATTATGAATGAGTTTTTAACTGATGTTGACTTAAAGGACTTTTGTGCTGAGCATGTTTTCAACCCTTTTGAGTTAAACGGAACTGATGGTTATACTGACTCTGCTGATCCAGACTCAAATTGTCTTAAATTTACCAGCAATTTGTCTACCATTTGTGAATATTATAATGTTCAACAATTTAAAAATTTACATGAGGGTTTCTCTAATTCATCTTTTTCTACTTGTCATTTGAATGCTCGTAGTCTTCCAAAAAATTATGATGACTTTACTAATTATTTATCTTCTCTCAATCATGAATTTTCTATTATCGCCCTGTCAGAAACTTGGCTGACAGATTCAACAGAAATGTTATATGATATACCTTTATATAAGGCAGTTCACTGTTGTAGACCACGGAGAACTGGGGGTGGTGTGTCAATTTATGTTCATACCAGCCTACAATTCTGTGTTAGAGAAGATCTGGCCCATGAATTCAAAAACATTGATGTGGAAGCCCTGTTTATAGAAATTACCTCTTGTTCATTTTTTAGTGGCAGAAATGTTATCATTAGATGTGTTTACAGGCCCCCTGATACAGACTCTGTAAGTTTTAATGATACGCTTGGGTCAATATTAGAAATGATAAATACGGAAAGGAAACTATGTTTTCTACTGGGGGACTTTAACCTTGATTTATTCAAATGTGAAACTCAGGTTCGGACTTCAGACTTTCTTAATATTTTGTTTTCCTGTTCTTTTTATCCTCTTATTAACAAGCCAACAAGAGTGACAAAATCATCTGCCACCCTAATTGACAATATCTTTACTAACTCTGTGAATAATACAACTAAATCAGGCATTCTTTTCACTGATATCTCAGATCATTTTCCTATTTTTCATTTTTCTATCTCTGACAAGACTGGCCCTGTTGGTACAAATTCCGGTAATGTACGTCGATTATTTAATCGGCAAAATACCGAACGGTTCAAAAAGTTGATTGATGACATTTCATGGGATAATGTTTACAAACATACAGATGCTGAGTCTGCTTATCAGACTTTTGTGACAACCTTTAATTCTGCATTTCATTTATGCTTTCCACTGGTACAATTAAAAAAGAACCTTGCTGTACTGAATAAAAAACCCTGGTATACGTCCGGCCTCCACAAATCCTCAACAACCAAAAATAAGTTATATAAGAGGTTTCTTACCAATCCTACACCTCTGAATTCAAAAAAGTACAAAACATATAGAAACAAATATAATCATTTGATTCGAATAGCCAAAAAAATATATTTCAGTAACAAACTCAAAGAATATTCCACTGATATCAGGTCTACTTGGAAGGTTATCAATCAACTTATGAATAAACAAAAGTCTTCTGTTTCTCATCCTTCAGAGTTCAATGAAGGTGGTGTAACATTTACTGATCCTTATGTAATTTCTTGTGAATTTAATAATTTCTTTGCACAAGTGGGTTCCTCTTTGTCAAAGAATATTAAACCTTCTAACAGAAATCCATTGGATTACATAAAGGGTAACTTCCCCCCTCTTTTACAGTTTGAAAATACAGACATAGCAGAGGTGATGGAAATCATTGGCAGACTGAAAACATCTGCTCCGGGCCATGACGATATCTGTGCTTCATTGATTAAATCTGTGTCTTCATCTATTGTTGAACCATTAACATATATTTTCAACCTATCGTTGCAGACGGGATGTGTGCCTAAAGATCTAAAAATTGCTAAAGTTATCCCACTTCATAAAACTGGGGATACAAGATCATTTAATAACTATCGACCAATTTCTATTTTACCATGTATTTCAAAAATTTTAGAAAACTGGTACAAAAAAGAATCTTATCTCATTTAAATAAACACAGCATTTTACACGAGCACCAATATGGTTTCCGGGAAAATCATTCTACAGATATGGCCCTTTTACAGCTGGTTGAAAAAATCTATACAGCCATAAATAACAATAAATATGCTTTGGGTATTTTTTTAGATTTATCGAAAGCCTTTGATTCTGTTGACCACACTATTTTACTTTCTAAGTTACATCGTTATGGTTTTCATGATATTTCATATATTTGGCTTGTTAATTATGTTTCAAACCGAGAACAGTTTGTTTATGTCAATGGTTGTACTTCTTCCAGAGCCCAGTTGACATATGGTGTCCCCCAGGGTTCCATTCTTGGTCCGTTATTGTTCCTTGTTTACATTAATGACCTTGCAACTGTTTCTTCCACGATGCTACCAATACTTTTTGCTGATGATACTAATCTGATTTTGACTCACAGTCACTTTGATTCTTTAATTAGTGAAGCCAATTCTGGCATTATTAAATTTTCTGAATGGTTCCAGATAAATAAGTTGACATTAAATGTAAAAAAAACAAATTTTATTATATTTACGGGAAAAAAAAAAAAATATTGTAAATCCAGCGCTAAAATCACTATTGGGGATAATGATATAATCCAGGTTTCCTCCACCAAATTTTTAGGGGTATTAATTGATGAGAGGTTGTCATGGTCCGAACATATTAAACTTGTTAATAATAAAGTGTTGAAATCCATTGGTATCATCAGAAAAATTCGTGATTTCATATCTCAGGAAGTTTTAAATATACTGTATTATAGCTTAATTCATCCACATCTCAGTTACGGTAATATCGTTTGGGCTAGCACTTATCCTTCTAATTTACAGAAATTATTAATCGCGCAAAAGAAATTTGTTAGATTAGCCACCTTCTCTAATTATTTGTCTCCATCTGCCCCTCTGTTTAAGAATCTTCAGATAATGTCAGTCTACGATATTAATATACTTCAATCATGTGTATTTACTTATAAATATATTCAACTTTCCCACTTGCTGCCCAAATCCTTTCATGAATTCTTTACAGTTAACTCTCAGGTCCATTCTTATAACACCAGACAGACTGATAAACTTCATCCCCCTTTTTGCCGCACTACTCATGCTCAGTTTTCTTTTGCTCACAGAGGCTCCATACTTTGGAATTCCCATCTTCATGTTGTTAAATTATCTTCATCCCTCAATACTTTTAAGTTAAGACTGAAAGCTTACCTGTTAAATCAAAGTTCCTAATAGTTTTTTATTTTTTTTTCCAGTATATTTCCAGTATATTTGTCATTGGATCATTATCTCTTTACATGCTTATACACTCAGTTAAATACAATCATTTTATATTTATACATACCCATGTTTTTATTTCTGACTTCTTTGAGTGTCTGCTATAAAATGGCACTTGTATTGCTTCCTTTTTTGTTGTTATTTGTTGTTGCTTTCTCCTATTGTTGTTGTTGTTGATTTATCCTTTGAATGTGTATATTTCTTGGGGAGGTGCTTCTTATAAGCCCATGTAGGGTTTTTTAACCTCTCCTGCACTTACTATTCTTCTTTAATTTCTGTTTTTTGTATTGTTGTTTTTTTTATGGTGCAAATAAATAAATACAAATAAATACAAGTGCAGCTCTAACAATGAGGTTCAACACAAAGCATGGTATGTGGTCCCAGTGCAGGTGGTCTCTCAGGGCTGCCACAATGTTGCTGGCATTGTCTGTGACACAAGCTACAACTTTGTCACTGACACCCCATTCAGTTGACACTCTCTTCATCTCACTTGCCAGGTGAGCAGAAGTGTGTCTGTCTGTCAAGACAAAATAGTCCAGGAGATGGGAGGTCATAGTAAAGTCCTGAACATAGTGGCAGGTCACAGACATGTAACTTGTGGTCGTCACAGATGTCCAGCAGTCTGTTGTGAGACATACAGCAGAAGCACTCTTGAAGTACCTCAGCTCTTAGCTTTCCATACATCTTGGCCAGTAGAGTTTGAGACTATATGTATGAAGGGTCCAGGGTCTTTAAACAGCACAGTTGGATGTGTTGCTTTAAGGTGTCTTCATAAATTTGAAGTGCTTCCTCCTTGTGTTGATAAAATTTGTTTGCAAATAGTACACGTGGCTCTAGTGGCTGAAATTTCACCAAAGTGGTTCCAAATGTCACGCCTTTTCCTTCCACTTATTTTTCTGACCTTCTCAAACCTCTGTTGTTTGTGTTCTGATTTAACCTGGCACCTAATGTAAATGTATGGGGATGGGTAGGGGATGGGTCACTGCCCCCCATAGAGCCTTGGATGATAGTAGCACTCAATTTTTTGATTAGTATAGGGCAGGTAAACTTAAAAAAAAGAATTCTCATTAAATGATTACTTTTTCTCCCGACATGTCAGAGAACACAGATATGTCCAGAACATTTTGAACATGAGCAAAAAAGCAGAGTAGATGAAGTACAGGAGCTATTAAAGTTCAGGAGTTTAAAATGATATAATTCAAATTTAAAAGATTGCAAGAACCGAAGACCACTGATTAATTATGATTTCATGAATGAATAATGTATTATGATATTTTATTATTTTGTGGCAGAGTATAACACAAAATCAACATGTTGATATATTTTTTTAAAGTATTTATTTACAAACATACTTTACATTATACACACAATAACACTATACACATCTACAAGAACCAAAGATTACTAAATAAATATGATTTCATGAATAAAACTGTCGGGTGTCACGTGAAAAATGAATGAACGTGACAAATTAGACATCATTCATTTACTTCTTCGTTTCTCTCAGTCCACACAGCCCCGTAGCTGAGCTACAGCTGTCATGTGACAAATGAACGAGGACCTGAGGAGGACGGACGCACAGTTGAGTCAGTCCTGAACTAATCATTTCTGTTTTCTGTTCTGCTGACTGAACTTTCGCAGCTGCCTGCCATGTGGCGAAAGAAGGTACTGCATGAAAATGAACAAATCACTCACTGAGATGACTCATTACTCCCGAGCCATATAAAAGATTAGTTCATTTTGAACGAATCGTTCACGAACGACACATCACTAGTACACCTTGAAGCACACTCATCACTGCTGGTAGTAACAGTTAGTTAGCTCCAGCCCGCAGCTAACAGCAGAAAGTCCCATGTAATTAATGAACCAAGTGCCACCTGTTTGAAAAACTAGCTTGCACACTATAGACAATCTCTGCACACGTCTCACCTTTGCTGTTTTGTGGTCAAAAGTTTCATTCCAGCTCTAAAAGAACACTGCTGAGTGGATGTGCTGAGCTCATTCACGTATAATTATTTTCAGTGGATAATAATAATAATAATGATAGTAATAATAATAGTACACTAATAATAATCACTCCACCACCCCTATTGACCTGTAGGATTCAGGGCAGAGGAGCACAGGGAGTGAGAGGAGAGATACCTCTACTAGAAAGGTGAGTCTAAAGGATTTTACAGGATAGAGTCATTTGTGATGCAGAGAGTCTTGGAATTTTATGGAACTCAATATGAAACATTTCAGTCAAGGTGCACCATATAAGACTCATTTAACTTTCATTGAGGAGAGTAATGATTAGAAAGTAGAGAAAGATATTTATATAAAAGCCAAATTAGCCTAACCCAAATAGCATCTTAATATTACTTTAATTTAAGTAATTAAGTAATATTTTTCAGGGCTTTAAATTGCAACTATGTCACATATGTTCCCAAAATGTAATCTGTGTGACTTCAAAATATTTGGGAGAAAACAATTACTTTGTTGTGAGACGAATATTATGATCAATGGTGTCAAATGCAGCACTAAGATCTAACAGGACAAGTAAAGAAACTAGACCATTATCTGAAGCCAAAAGAAGATCATTATTAACTTTAACTAGCACTGTTTCTGTGCTAGTTAGTTTCTGTGGTTTAATCTAAAACCTGAATGAAAATCTTCAAACAGGCCATTAATGCGCAAATATTCATATAATTGATTAGCAACTGCCTTTTCTAAGATTTTAGAAACAAAGGGAAGATTAGATATAGGTCAGTAATTAGCTAAAATATCTGGGTCAGGGGTTGCTTTTTTGAGGAGGGATTAATTTGAGTTAATATAGAGCTGTTAATTAAAGGAAACACGTCTTTAAACAGTTTTGTGGGGATAGGAGCTAACTGACAGGTTGATGGCTTGGATGATGAAACTAATGATGTCAACTCAGGGAGATCTATAGGGGAGAAACTGTCTAACTGTGCACCTGGTGCTTCTAAAGCTCTTGTATGAGATGAGTCAGTCCCAGTATGAAGGAGGAGATGATCAATTTTTTCTCTAATTGATGTTATTTTACTCACAAAAAAGTTAATAAAGTCATCACTGCTCAGTGTTAAAGGAATAGATGGTTCAGTGGAGCTGTGGCTCTGTGTCAGCCTGGCTACAGTGCTGAAAAGAAATCTATGATTATTCTTATTTTCTTCAATTAGAGAAGAATAATAGGCAACTCTAGCTTTGTGTAGGGTTTTTTTGTAAGCTACAAAACCATCTTTCCAAGCTATAAAAAATTCTAATCTACGTAATGTCTGTTTAAGAGCACGAGTATTGGAGTTAAACCATGGTGCTCGTCTCATCTGATTCACCACTTTCTTTTTCAGAGGGGCAATGCAATCTAATGTAGTACACAGTGAGGTCACCGTACTATCAACAAGGTTATCTATGAGGGCGGGAGTAAAATCACAAAAGGTACCTTCAGATGTACTGACATATGGCACAGAGTTAAATAAAGGTTGCATTGTCTCTTTGAATGTATGAATAATATTATCAGACAGGCACCGGCTGTAGCTGTATTTCTTATTTATGTTATTGTAGTTCATTATTGTACAATTAAATGTGAGTAAATAATGATCAGTAAGGAGAGGGTTTTGAGGAACTATGTTTAAGTTATCAATATCAATACCATAAGTTAAAACAAGATTGAGGGTGTGACTAAGGCAATGAGTTGGTTTATTAACATGTTGAATAAAACCAATTGATTCCAACAGCGAGATAAATGTGCAGCTAAGACTATCACGGTCAACATCTACATGGATGTTGAAATCCCCTACAATTATGATTTTACCTGTCTTAAGCACTAACTCAGATAATAACTCAGAGAACTCTGATAGGAACTCTGAATAAGGTGCAGGTGGACAGGCAGCTGTTAAGATTTCCTTATTGTTAGCCAGGTTATTCAGCAGCCCATGAGTCAAAGTTGTCTAAGAAACTTAGACAACTGACAAAGTTAGACAACTTTGACAGGTCTCGGAACCCTTGGGGTCCCTACACCTGTCATTGATAAACGTTGTTCAAACTACTACAACAGTTTATCTTACAAAATAGTATATGTGCTCCAGTTTATGTGATGAAAAGTAGCACGTACAGAGAGGTGTGCTTTCACTGACAGCTAGGCCAGGAGGGGGTTGGGCTATGTAAATGTCATGATTCTGTTTTTTGGCTCCTAGAAGGTGTAAATCTTTGAGACTAAAGCAGTTTGAGGAATGCCTTCATTCAAATGGCCACATCTTCAAATAATTTCAGATTTCCATGTGTTAGACATTTATGGAAAGCTTAGAAATCACACATAACTCTGCAAATAACTCAAAATGTCCCTCGGCCCACTTGTTGCTGGTTTTGCCATGGCTGGGCACATTCCGTCATCTGCTCATTTCAGTGATGGAACATATGGTAGAACTCCAACGTCTTGTGACCACAGGAAACATGTTGTGGAAAGAAGACCACAACAATCATGTTGGTAACCATGGACACTGAATTGAGGTAATGAGTAAAATTTTTGGTCACACTTTAGATTAGGGAACACATATTCACCATTCATCAACTAGGTGCTTACTAACATGCATATAAGTACCATTTCAGACCTTTATTAAGCACGTATTAACACCTTAATCAAAATAAGTGTTTACAGTTGTATCCGTCTTAAGTGATACGCAATGCTGAGAAGCTGGTGAGGAGACAATTGATGCATCTGAATGATCCGTCGATTGAGCAGGGTATCGAAGAATCATACACATACATAGACTTAAATTGAATGCTGGAAAAGAGTAAAGAAATTAAAGAAGTTATTTTACGTTAAAATACAATTTCTTTTTACCATTTTTTTTCCATTTATATAATGTTGAAATACATATTAAAACATTATTTTATCTGCATTTGTGTGTGTACTTTTGAGCTAGAATTGATTAATGTGGTCTCACAGTTTCTATGATCCAATGCCACGACCCATGATGGCTTTCTTTGTGTTTTTCTCTGGTCTGAACAGGATTATGTAACATTTAGGTCCAAACAGCGCCACCAACAGGCCAAAACTGGAGGCCAGGATGGCAAATACCTCCACTGCATCTGCATATTTGCCTGGTGAGCTGATGTAAGCAGGGACAAAGGCCACCCACACTGCACAGAAGATCAGCATGCTGAAAGTGATGAGTTTGGCCTCATTGAAACTGTCTGGAAGATTCCTTGCTAAAAAAGCTAACAAACAACTGAGGACAGCCAGTAAACCAATATAACCAAGTAAAACTGCAAAACCAACTGTGGACCCAACTGCACACTCATAAACTATCTTGTCACTTTGATACTGGGTGTTTTTATGAGGCACTGGTGAAGCAGAGACAAGCCAGACAGTGCAGATTGCTGCTTGAACACAAGTCAGAACCAGAACTGTCTCTCTCTGCTGCACAGCACCAAACCACTTGAGACTGGACTCACCTCCTGGTTTGGAGGCCCTGAACACAGCCAGAACCACCATGGTTTTCACCAGGATACATGAGACACAAAGCACAAAGCTGATGCCAAATGCTGCATGTCTTAGTTGACAAGTCCATAATCTGGGTCGTCCAATGAAGAGCAATGAGCAGAGGAAACAGAACTTAAGTGACACCAAGAGAATAAAACTGAGTTCTGAGTTGTTGACACGAACTATAGGTGTGCTGTGATGATAGATGAAGATGCCCAGAACAACAACACAGATAAATGTGCCCAACAGTGAGGTGGTTGTCAAGCAGATACCCAGCGGCTCATGGTAGGAGAGGAACTCTTTTTTCTTAGGAACACAGTGGTCACGCTGGGGGCTGGACCAGAAATCTTCTGGACAACTGGTGCACTCCATGGAGTCTGAGAAAAGAGGGAAAGTGATGAGATACATGTTTATACAACATCTCTGAACTGTGGTGTTTAAAAGTTTACACTCACCAGTTGTATTGCTAATCGTTCCCTCAGAACAAGGGACACAGTCAAAACAACACTCAGGTTCCCCCTTCTTTCTGGCCATGCGGGTACCTGGAGGACAACTCTCACTGCACACTGACCGAGGAGGCTGTGTGGAGAAATATCAGTGTCTGTTAGATTAATCTATAATGATTAAGGTAAAGAGATGGTAGTCTGACAAAATAAGAAATAACCTGTTTGGATTCAAAGTTCCAGAAGATTTTGTCTTCATCCAGTGTGAGTTCTTCACCTTTGAAGGCTGACCTCTTCACCTCACCCACTCTCTGAACTTTAGCTCTTCCATCAGGGAGCCACACCCAGTTCATGATGTCATATACAGGTAAGGCATCACCATTTTCATCAAATGACACTCGATCACCAAATGTTGTTGTGAAATTGACTTTTTCCAAGTAATACACAATCTATGAAAATCCAGATTAGGGACAAAGGGGAAATTTTCTTAAAACTATGCTTTCTATTAGAGATGCATCGAAAATTTGAAACTTGGCTGCATACAGCACAGATTATAAAGTCCCCGACATTCACTTCACACCGGAGAACATTCTCTCTCTTTAGATGCATCATCTGATCAGAATCAGAATAGCCTTTATTGTTGTTATTTTGTGGACAACGAAATTTGGGTGCCACTCCCTTGGTGCAAAATACAAATAAATAAATAACAATTTTAAAGAGAAAATAGAAATATTAACAATAAAATAAGAATAAGATAAAATAAGAATAAGATGCATCTGTGGCAGACGTTGTCATGGTTACGCTGTGCTCCCAGCTCCACTCACCCCGCACACCTGTCAGTGATCAGTTCATTACAGCTCCCAGTCTACACACCTGCCTCTCATCAGTTCATCAGCCGTGCAGTATATCTACCCCAGCTTATCACCCGCTTGTCGCCAGATTGTTGTTCAGACCAACGCGGTAGTATACCCCAGGCCAAAGTACTTGACGTCAATCTAGTGTGCTTATTCCTTTTTGACTAAGACCTTTTTTTTTTTTAGCGTCTTCTACACAAAGGGGTTGAGACGGACCACAGAGTGAAAACAATGAAAAGTGCGCAGTATTAAGATCTACTCAGATCCTTTGCACTTCATCGCGACTGTACTCGATCCTCGTAATAAAGATCATTACTTGGATGTGGGGATAAAGCAGTGCGTACATAAATAATCCAGGCTGCTTTAGGAGATGGAGAAGAGAGGTGTGAAGAGTGGTGCAGAAAAAAAGGCTTGTCTGTCTACACCAGATGAGGGGCATGCACTGTCGTTGTCTGATATGTTCGATGAGATCCTCCTAATCTATTTTCATAGATTATTAATTTATTTATTCTTTGAAGCATGAACATTAATCTATATATATAACTTCAATGCCTAGACTTTAGTGAGTTAAGTACACACAATCCAAGCCATAACAACAGAATATGAATAGATTAGAATTAGATAAAAATAAATGATACACAATTGGCATAATCATTTTTTTTGGTGTTTGGGTTTTCGGCCAAGTGTTCCATGATTTTTGGTTTAAGGTTTCGGCCAACAATTTTCATTTCGGTGCACCTCTACTTTCTATACACTCAATTTAACTCTATAAAGAATAGAAAGTAGGATCCATCCATCCTTATTCTACCGCTCTATCCTCCACATGAGGGTCGTAAGGGGCTCTGGTGCCAATCCCAGCTGACATAGAGCTAAAAGCGGGGTTACACCTTGGACAGGTCACCAGTCCATCAAAGGGCCACATAGAGACAAACAACCATCCACTCTCACACTAATACCTATGGTCAATTTGGAATGTCCTATATTATTTGCCTAATCCCAGAAATCGGATTTGGTCTATAATTTCTTAACGTTTCACACTCAATGAAAATATGGAATAAGTGAAATGAAGAGTTGAGTGTAAACTGATATCTCACCTGCCATGGCTCCATTCTTTGTAACTGTGCACAGGTGTTGTTGCTGAAAGGTCCTCTCCCTGGCTCACACTGCAGCATGTCATCAAGAGCATACGCCAGAGCATACACAGCCTTATACACATTATACTCTGGTCTGAGGTCTGAATCATCCAGGAAATCAGTCTCCACATTCTCTATAACTTCCTGTCCAGTGCATAATTCTCCTCCAGCTTCCACCCAACCTGCTGGAGGTGGTGCAAATCTACACTGAAATGTGTGTTCCCAAAACTGATTCACCTGTAATGTAGTTCATCTTAAATTGATTACAATATATTTTTTTCCAAAAAATACCAAATCAGAGTGAAACTCTCACCATGCTGTTTCCATCAGTGTTGTTGTGATGTAGATCAGGACTTGTTTGTAAAAGGAAGTCCCTGAAACCTGGTATTTCTCCTCGACGGATGGCGATGCCCAGTGTTCCACCCAGGTACGGCATGAAGTGAGGAGTCTGGAGTACATCAGCTGATGTCCAGGCTTCACTGACAATCCACTGCAGGCCTGTCACATTCTGCCTCACCACCTGTACATTGTATTATCACATATATATGAATTCATACTTTGATACCAGTAAAGTATAATCTAGTTTCCACAGTTGATGTCACACACAAACCTAGAGTACTACCAGAATTACAGTCAAATTTTAATTTATCTTGATAAACAACCTTACTCTTAAACATTAGCAGCAGCTTTAACAAATGACATGTAAAACAGAATTCATGAAATCTGTTTTTTTTTAAAGGCTAAATTTTTTTTGCTAGATATTTTTTTCCAGGACTGACCTCTTTCATGAGGTTAACAATGAAATTATTTGCAAACACAATCACCACCCGAGCTGTAGATTTCCTTATCACATCCACTATTCTCCTTAGTTCAGCAGGGTCATCACCCCGGGACAAAATCTCAGTGTAAGCCAGACAACCTCCACCAGCTGGACCCAGATCAGAGTGAAAGGATCGTGCAGCATGGAATCCGTAATCGCTATCATTGATGAGCAGACCTGCCCAAGTCCAACCAAAGTGTTTTAGAATCTGAATCATGGCATTCACCTATGTGGACACAGAGCAGAGGGATTAGTGCACAGGCTGGAATCATCTTTACTAGAAATCCTGCTAAACAGGTTAATCAAAGACTCATGTTTATTCACTGTCTTTAAGTGTTGTATATCTGACACCACACAACTCTGTCAATGAAACATATAACATGACTGGTGACACAGTCTTTTCTTTTTGTAGATACATTTTCACCTGAAAAGCATCACTTGGGATCGTCCTAAAGAAAGATGGAAACTTTTGTCGGTCACTCAGGCAGGAACATGTGGCAAAATAGCTCACCTGCAAAACACACAGATTGAATGTTCTAAAAACATTTCTTTTCGATGTTAAATATGTTTATAACTAAATTGTAATTATATAATGAAATTGTTGGAATTCAATTAATTAATTACATTTATTTAAACTTACCAGAGGCACGCTGTACAAACCTAAGACTGTGGATATGGCAATAGTATTTGTAGAGGAAGCGTCTCCCACAATCCCTAGGACTGGAGGAGTTCCTACACAGTTCTCATCTAATGTAACTTGCTCTTCTTGACCACTGACTAATGTCAGTGCTGCACGAAATCCAACTCCTAGTTGGGCACAGTTATCATACAGACTGTATCCCACAGTCACATTAGGCAGCAGATTGGAGTTTCTGTTGATCTCATCAATAGCAAAGGCCATGGTCTGAGCCACTCTGAATCCTATAATATTAAAACTAACAAAATAACACACCTGTTAACATACACTTAAAATACATTAATGAATAAATAATTAATGATGTATTATTAATTAATTAATTAATATTAATGTAACATTATGTAATTAATGTTAATTAATAAATAATTAATAAATAATAAAACAAAACATTAAAATACAATAAAAGCAACACAACAAAGGCAATAACAGTTTAATCACTAAAGGAGCAACAATTGTTAAAAACAACATAAAATCCATGACACATTCCTGGTCCAAGCAGCCTCATTTAAATGTCTAACAAATGTAGGCTCAAAAGAGTTTTTAAACAATTGCCTGCTGGGACTTTGCAGCGTCTGCCAGAGGACAAAAATATTCAGTAGAAATATTGGAGGATATGTGATGTGTCGGTTCTCAGAACTTGATTATGAACAGTCTGCTCATATGCAACATTCTATATTATCTGTGCAAAGCTGTTTCACATGTTTCACAAATACTTATTATTAATTCAGTCAGAGTAATAGTTCAAATATAATGGCAAACATGACTTAAAATGGCATATATACACACTGTATTTTACATGAATCATACATATATTCTACTTATAGACTTGGGTTTCATCAGCTTTTTGTTGTTTCCCTCACAAACTCACCCATAGCAGTCAGACTTTTGTGGCTCTGAGGTAAAAGACAGGTCAGGATCAGTTGAAATGAAGTTGACTGTAAACAGTCCACCTAGAATCACATCTCCAGTTTTGTGCATCCCATTTAAATGAAACTGTCCCTTTAACTGACAAGAGGAGGAATAAAGAGAGGAGGACACAGAAGAGGAGAAGCAGAAATACAACATT
Organism: Solea senegalensis; assembly: GCF_019176455.1. Classification (NCBI taxonomy): domain Eukaryota; kingdom Metazoa; phylum Chordata; class Actinopteri; order Pleuronectiformes; family Soleidae; genus Solea; species Solea senegalensis. Next base: position 4,512 of record NW_025320931.1, on the reverse strand, counting down.
AGGAAGAGGAGGCTGGTGTCTAAAGATGCCCTCATGACTTTGCTTTGGCTCATCTCCTTTTCTGAGTGCAGTCTTATCACAATATCAACACAGTTTATTGATTTGCAGCTGCCCATGTTGATTAATCTTGTAACACCACCCATCAGGAAGTGAAGCTGTAGGGGCAAGGCCCAAAATAAATCTCAACTGTCACTGATTTCTACAAAATTATGTAGAAAATATTATCATTGCTTTCCTTTGGTATTTTGATGTTTGATTGTAGAAATTAGAAAATTAAAAGCCACAGCACAGAATACTCTTATTACCATTTATTATAAAATGTGAAAACCTACAAAAACTGTTTTTTTTAGGTTTACACTCTCTCATGTCCTCCTCAGAATCCGAATCCCTTTATTATCATTGCACATAGTGCAACGAAACTGGCATCATCCATACGGTAAAAATAAGTAGGGTAAAAATATATATGTACGGATAAAGTTAAAATATACAAATAAAAATAAGGATAATATATACAGGTAGATAAAAAAAAGCAGCTGAGGTAAAAGGTAGTGCACAGTAGTGTTGACAGACAGACACAGACAGACAGACAGACGACTTTATTGATCCCTTTGGGAGGTTCCCTCGGGGAAATTAACAAAAAAAGAAAGTGCTGCGGAGCGACACTTTCTTTTTTGTAACAGAACTTAAGTGACACCAAGAGAATAAAACTGAGTTCTGAGTTGTTGACACGAACTATAGGTGTGCTGTGATGATAGATGAAGATGCCCAGAACAACAACACAGATACATGTGCCCAATAGTGAGGTGGTTGTCAAGCAGATACCCAGCGGCTCATGGTAGGAGAGGAACTCTTTTTTCTTAGGAACACAGTGGTCACGCTGGGGGCTGGACCAGAAATCTTCTGGACAACTGGTGCACTCCATGGAGTCTGAGAAAAGAGGGAAAGGGATGAGATACATGTTTACACAACATCTCTGAACTGTGGTGTTTAAAAGTTTACACTCACCAGTTGTATTGCTAATCGTTCCCTCAGAACAAGGGACACAGTCAAAACGACACTCAGGTTCCCCCTTCTTTCTGGCCATGCGGGTACCTGGAGGACAACTCTCACTGCACACTGACCGAGGAGGCTGTGTGGAGAAATATCAGTGTCTGTGAGATTAATCTATAATGATTAAGGTAAAGAGATGGTAGTAAAATAAGAAATAACCTGTTTGGATTCAAAGTTCCAGAAGATTTTGTCTTCATCCAGTTTGATTTCTTCACCTTTGAAGGCTGACCTCTTCACCTCACCCACTCTCTGAACTTTAGCTCTTCCATCAGGGAGCCACACCCAGTTCATGATGTCATATACAGGTAAGGCATCACCATTTTCATCAAATGACACTCGATCACCAAATGTTGTTGTGAAATTGACTTTTTCCAAGTAATACACAATCTATGAAAATCCAGATTAGGGACAAAGGGGAAATTTTCTTAAAACTATGCTTTCTATTAGAGATGCATCGAAAATTTGAAACTTGGCTGCATACAGCACAGATTACAAAGTCCCCGACATTCACTTCACACCGGAGAACATTCTCTCTCTTTAGATGCATCATCTGATCAGAATCAGAATCAGAATAGCCTTTATTGTCGTTATTTTGTGGACAACGAAATTTGGGTGCCACTCCCTTGGTGCAAAATACAAATAAATAAATAACAATTTTAAAGAGAAAATAGAAATATTAACAATAAAATAAGAATAAGATAAAATAAGAATAAGATCAACTGGAAAATGGACTTGGATAGGGACAGATCTTTGTGAAGACCTCAGAAAGCTGTTCTGCACATTCTTTCAGAACACTTCCTGTCACGCCATCCGGGCCGGCAGCCTTCCTCGGGTTCACTGCCCTCAGCACCCTCCTCACCTCATTCTCCTGCACACTGAGAGTGTAGTTGTTGTTAAGGGCTGGTGGGAGAGTGGTGACGAGCTCTTCTGGTTTAACCTTGAAGCGAGGAAAGAAACAATTTAGTTCCTCTGCCAGTGAGGCGTTGCCGTTGGCCGCCGTGCCGTTGCTGGGCTTGTAGTTGGTAATGTGCTTGATGCCCTGTCACACCCACTGTGGATCTTTGTTGTTAAAGTGGTCCTATATCTTCCTCTTGATGGCCGCTTTGGTATCCTTGATGCCTTTCTTCAGGTTGGCTCTAGCGGTGCTGTACAGAGCTCTGTCACTAGACCTGAAGGTGATGCTGCGGTCCATGAGGAGAGTTTGGACCTCTTTTGTCATCCAAGGCTTCTGGTTTGGGTACACCCGGATGAGTTTGTTAATGTGAAGTTGTCACACAGTTCTGGATGTAACCGAGTACAGTGGATGTGTACTCCCCCAAGTCCTGGTTTCCAAAAATGTCTGTTCAAAGCAGTCCCACAGGTGCGAGGAAGCTCCTTCAGGCCAAGTTTTAATTGTCCTGGTGGTTGGCTGAGCTTTTCTCCTGTGTATGCTAGTGCTAAGTGAATGGATAGGTGATCGGACTGGCCTAAGTGTGGTAGTGGTGTAGCTCTAAACCCCTTCTTTGTATTTGAGTAGGCCTTGTCTGATGTATTTCCTCCCCTACTTGTGCATTTGATGTGCATTTGATTGTTGATTGTGCTGTATTTATTTATTTTTTTAGGAGAGGAGGTGCACAGGAAATTCCTGCACGTTACACATGCACTTTTTGCATGCAGACTTGCTCCTGAGTCACAGTTCAACATTGACAAAAGCTGACAGATTGTACTTAAAAACAACGGTGAGTTTGAATGTTTTTTGAAACTGCTTTCTTTGTCATTGTGTTTTTTACTCACTGTGATGTTACCTATTGTTGTCTGTTTGGTATATTTGATTGCTTGGTGACATGTGTTTTGACTTCCTGTTGTGTAGCTCTCACTGTGTGCACTGTTGTTAACTGTGATAAAAAAAGACACTCCAATGCTAATTCAGGTCATCCACCTTAGCTGTGCAACCTTGTAATAATGCTGGTGACCTGCCTGTACAGTGCCTGCAGGTGTTATGGTGTATGTGTTTCTTGAACATCCATCAACAGACTGACTGCCAAATAATGAGCTGTTCTCGATATTCAGCAGGAGACTGACTGCCAATTACTGAGCTGTTGTAAACATCCATTGACTGACCGCCATAGTGGTAATAGTGAGCTGGTCTATAAATCCACCAACAGACTAACTGCCTAATAATGAACTGCTGCATACAGCCACCATGAGACTGCCTGCAAAATAATGAGCTGTTATCTATATCCACCATTTCCATGCACATTCAATCCTACTCCATTTTACACGTTCCAAAATAAAATAGGGTGTGTACACTAACCCCCAACACATAGATTTACATACTTACTGAATTTGTAATTTGTAACTTTGGCCATCATGGACATGGATCCAGTAATTTTTGAGTAATGCAAGAATAAATGTAATGCAATGGAAAGGGTTGATGGTATTGCTTTGCTCAGAGACTTAACTCTTGTCCGGGCCGCGATTCCACAAAGGAGTGACAGGGTTTACATGAGATAAATGTTGTCATCCGTCCATTTACACGATGGGACATAAATGAGAACCCCACCATCTCGTGCCCGCAGGAACCACTATCTGCCTATGCTCCATGTAAAACACTTCCCTGTCCAGTTGGTGGCAGCAAGGAAGAGAACAACAAAAAAGTTGGTAAACATGGACACTGGGTTAATTTATCCCTTAACTGTTCAAACAAAAAGTAGGTAAGAAAAAACACCTTGTGTTTTGGATAAGAACAATTGGTAGATTTTCAGAACATGCATTTTATTATGTTGATTGTATGTTTCCGGCAGTTCTTCCAGCGAGTTTAACTTGGACCATTAAAAGTAACAAAGACCTTAAAGTCCTACTGATATGACTCTTTGACCACAAGTAGCTTTTTACAGTACCTCTTTACATATTTCTGGTGAAAACAAGCTGCAAGGGAGGGTATTGTCGCCATAAAGTAGAGTAGCCAATAGTGCTACAGCTGACATTCTGTTGTGGAAGACATCTCTCCACAACCGTTGTCAATAGCTGCAGTGTTAACAAATTAGGGAGCTGACAGTTATGTTAGGAAGAGGATGATGATGATTTTTTAAGGTGACATCTGTTCAACAGTGAGTGATGCTGAGGAGCTACTGAGGAGCTACATACCAGAGAAATGCAGGCGTATCTACTCTTTTGGTTGGAGAAGATAAGATTTGATAATATTTTATTATTCCCACAACGGGGAAGGCATCAACAGAGCCAAATTTACTCATAGACTTTAAGGGATTTGAAGAAAAGTGTCCTGTAATTTTTATAGTTGCTGAAAAGGGGTAATTTTTTAGTGATCATGAATATATTAGATGAAAACATTTAATTACCATAAACCCTCTTTCTTGGTAGTAGTATTGTTCTACCAGTATTTTTGTATGTAGAAGGTACCTAGAATTGACAAATTCTGTTCCTTGCAGTTTTTATGACCCAATGCCTCGACCCATGATGGCT